>NW_026126714.1:50000-295145 GCF_943737965.1 Phodopus roborovskii
AAGCAGAGGATGTCACAACTTTCAATCCAGTCTAGTGATGGTTTTGTTCCAATATAAGGGCTCTTAGAGAACAACAGCCCTCATCTTCTTACTTCTTTTCATTTAAAGGATTTTGTTTTCAGCTTTAGAGATCAGTCCCTGGGCCTTGGGCATGCCACACAACCATTCTCACCACTAAGCTAAATCTTCAACCCCTGACAGAAAAGCTAAAGGCTAATTTTAACAGGTGAAAAATTCCTCCCTAAGACTTTGGATTCCAACATATTCATCAAACAACTGGGTCAAAAAGAACTCAGCTTGATTCATCCAGGACTTATTTTACACCCACACCCATGCTCACAAATCCATGTGTCCTTACACATAGCACAACACACACACACACACACACACACACACACACAGACACACACACAGGGTTTTTTAAGACAGGGTTTCAATGCATAGCCATGGTTGTCCTGTCACTAACTCTGTAGACATGGATGGCCTGGAACTGAGGTTAGCCTGCCGCTGCCTCCCAAGTGCTGGGATTAAAGGTAAGACCCACCAATGCCCTGTGAACACACCCACCACCTTTTCATTCATTAGTTTATGTGGTATAGGATGCTGGGTTCAAAGGCATAGGACACAAGATCAAGTATTTCCTTTATATACATAATAATATTGACTTTGAGGCATGCCTAAGCACTTGATCTCTGATAATATGACACAGTGGTGTGTGCATCACCAGATCAGAGCTTAATTTTTAAAGTGTTTTCTGTCTGCTCTAAAACCGCTGCAGTGCTCACCTTGCTTCTCTTTTCTGCTCACATACCAACGCCTTAGGTTTGTGATACTGCATGCACCTACGGAGGTTTTTATGAGAGGAAGGGTGAAAAGCCAGGCAGTGGAAGGGAGCAGGGTCCTTGGCAGCACTTATTCAGGTAGGCAGGGGCCAGCACAAGCTAAAGGACTTGCACTCAACTCTTCTAGTTCTCCTGAGCGACACTAGTTCCCCCTGGGGATGATACACACTCATCCTGACATCTATTCTAGTCTAGAGATTGAGTCGGGTGGCTTCACACTCTGGGTCTTGATTGCTTTTATGCACTCTGAGCCAATTCCCTGGAAAGTGGTCTTGGGACTCTGTTGTGACAGGTATCCTGATTCAGCTTCCCGTTCCTGGCCCTCTATACTCGTACCCTTCTCAAATCCTTGTCTGTCCTCCAGCTCACCCTTCATTGTCGGCCGGCTTCCGGAGCTCTATCAAGAAGTCTACTTGATTCAAGCCTCACTCACTCCTTCCCTTTCTTTGCTGTGTTCTGCAGCTTTAAGCCACCAGGGATCTTTCTTGTTGAAATTTCCTCTGGAAAATCCTCTGTGCCCAAGAAACAAAGTAACCACAGCCCACACACACTTGCTCCAGGGTCATCAATAGACCTGGACCAGACTGGATTTATTTCCTTGCGTGATGTCATAGGGCCGCTTTGGCCTGTGGCTAGACTTGTGCCTTGGGTTTAGCTCCATGGCAAAGTGGCCCCTTCAGTGGTGGGTGGGGTCTGTTTGTTGTGATCTCTTCAGTTGTTGTCTCCCCCTGGCTGCAACAGTGGGGCTGCTGGTCAGGATAAATGAATATAGGAGGCAAACTGTCAGGGAGAGGATGCTGGGGAGAGTGGGGATTATGGAGGCAGAAATGCAGCTGAAATAACAGAGGTAATGGCTGTAGGGAGGGTTTCAGAGTCCTTTGGAGGGGGTTTGATTTATTTGTTGTTTGGTTTTTAAAGTTTTTCCAGACAGGTTTTCCACTGTTTAACAGCCCTGCCTGACTTGAAGCTCTGTAGAGCAGGTGCCCTCAAACTCAGAATCTACCTGCCTCTGCCTCCTGTGTGCTGGGATTAAAGGCATCTGACACAACCCTCTGTTATTCATTTATTTATTTATTTATTTTTATTTTAAAGTAAGGGACTCATATGACCCTAGCTGTCCTAGAATTCATTCGCATTACTAGAAGTCAGGCTGTATAATGATGTCTGGGGTTTACTTCTGTTTCAGCTACTAAGTACTTTTATCAACTCTTTTAAGGAGTACAAAGGGAGAGTAGCTTTAGCTGGCTTTGGTCTCAGAACTCTTGCTTTTTCAAATTAGTTTTCCCCTCTGAAGACAAAGTAACCATGTATAGCTCAGAACTTGCAATGTAGCATAGGCTGAGCTCGGAAGTGTAATATTCCTGTTCCAGCTTCTGACACATTAGAAAGTAGAGTCCTCTCTTACCACATCCATGTATACATGCATGCATACATGTTCCTCAGCCTGCCCAGTGACAGGATTAGAGGAGATCACTACTGTATCCAGTTCTGGATCTTTTCAGTAGATACATGTATGTGAGAGAGGCAGCTATTTCTGTGCTCTCCCAGAAGAAAGCTGTATGTAACAGCATGAGAACAGCAGATAGTGAGTATTTCTCTTCTCATTCAAAAGGTTTAGAACCAGAAATGTGTCATCCTTTGAAGTTTCCTGGAAGGGGGGTTTGGGGGGGAGACATTGGCTTGTGTTTGGTAACTATACAATCCTAATCTGAAAATTTAAAGCTGGGATTGATCTTATTTGAAGACTTTTCAAGGCACTTTTCATTCTGGGTCATTTGAGATCTTGGAGTGTGATTCTCCTGTGCTTGCTTCATAGGATGGCTTGGAGTATTCTACAAGACAGCACTATTTAACAGACAATACCCAGCTTACTCCGGGCCTTCCAAAATGCAAGGCACAAATTATGAACTTCCTGGATGTTCTTTGCACTTGATCCAAATTCTGGCCTCAGTACAAAGTACTGGCAAGCAGAGCTGCAGGTTGCAGAATGAGGATAACATGGACAACTAGCATCTGCCAGGTCGGTTGGTTATTTATTGCGTTTAGTTCTATGCTTGTGTTATCACCATGTCTCATATGTGGAGGTCAGAAGAGAATGTACCATAGTTCCTTCTTTTAATTAAATAACTAATCAGTAACAAGAGTGCACCACCTCAACCATGGCTCTGCCTCTACCCAATTCGCTTTCACTCAGTCCCTCCAAATGAAAAGGCCTCACTACCACCCTCCTCTCCACTCTCCCCACCACCACCACCATCTTACTCTCTCCCTCACCACATTCACCCTGCCACCCTGGGCTCCAGCCTCCAGGCAGAGCTGATTTCTCACCCTCTGCAGCTTGGTGGAGATCCAGTCTTTGCAGAGGCCAGGAGCTCTGCACATGCTTAGTTAGGTGTGGGCAGGTACCTGTGGGAAAGACAGTTGGGAGGGTTGGAATTCTGGCCTCTGAGGCCGTGAAAACTGTGTTTCAGTGTTTTGTCAGCTGCCTTCTCTGATCCAGCAGGAGGAGAAAAGTGCCACTTATTCCCAATTCAGAGGCAGTGGATCGAGACCTGCCATAGCCATAACACTCTCCCGACATCTGGTTAAAATTAGATTTAGAATCACTAGGGCCCAGCCGGACATTCATGACAAGAGCATGTCTCCTCACAACAAGGCTTTTCAGTTATTCTGACAGTCTGAATTTGCCAAATCAGCTTTTACCCTCAAACACAGCACATGCCTTCTTTCTTTTAGATGGGACAGGCAGCAGGTATCCATAGGTTCTGACTTCCAGGCTGTGTAAGCGGTGGAATTTCCTTGTCTGGTTTTCATTCTTTTCTCTCTTTCTGTCAGTTTCTATTTCTTTCCTCTCTTCGTGGATTATCCTCAAACATATTACAGTTAAATGAACAAATGCATCCTTTTACTTTAGTAAACAAACAGAAAATATTATTTGAATTAGCTCTGGTTCAAGATAGTACAAATGCTTTTCATATTTCTATGTATCTGTGTCTATAGATATGTGAGAAGTTGCCCCCACATTATTGACTTGGGGATTTTACTTTTTCTATTTTGAAGAATTTTCACATTTAGTTTCAGGTTTTGATAAATTTCATGGAACTACAAAGTACAATTAACACAAATTCATTCCAGGTGTAAGTTTACTGTTCTCCAGGGCCTTAATGTTTGCTCCAGCTCCACCAATCTCTTGTTTATTCCAAACTACTCATGTCTCACTTCCCTGTTCTTAGAGAATTTACATTAGGAGTCTGTAAATATTAAATTATCCTCTGCTGCTTTAAGATGTTCTTTCCCTAGGCTCTCAGTACTTCTATAGCACAGAACTTTATCAAGGACAAGAGTGTCCTGTCTGAAATACAACACTCAGAAATGGTTAGCACCTGTAGTTCCCCATCTGTGTTTAGTTTCTGACTTCTCTAACTGCTGCCAAGTCAGCAGATGCAAACACAGGTGTTCCAAAGGAATGGTACATCCTATATCCTGAAATCCTCCAACTCCTTTTCCATGGGTCACTAGGAAGGCTAATCTTGGTTGTCAACTTCATACCCAATTAAGAATTTGCTTCTTTCATGTTGGCCTGTGGGCATGTCTGTGGGACATTTTCTTGGTTCACAATTGATGTAGGAGTGCCTGCCCACTGTGGGTGGTACTGTTATCCCTAGGCAGGAAGGCCTGTGTTGTGCAAAAAAAGTAGCTGAGCTTCAGGCAGGGAGGAAGCCAAAGAGCAGTGAGCTTCCTTGGTTTCTGTTTCAGGCCCCTCCATTGAGCTGCTGAAATGGCTTCCTTTGGTTCTAAATCACAAGCTTTTATATGAAATAAACCCTTTCTTCCCCATGCTGGTTCTACTTATATTTTATCACAGCAATAGAAAGCAATTTCAAGGTATGTAATTGTGCCAGCCTTTTTTACTTTTCATTTAATGTCTGTTTCCCTCCTAATGTATTTTTTTATTCAATTACATTTTTTCTTTATATTGGTTTTACAATCGATTTATTGTAATTGAAATATTTATGCATAAAGTTTGGGAAAATGATTTGTAATGCAAAGCAATTCTGTTTCCAACCCTTTCCGTCCTGAGTTGTCCACAGGGGTGTTCTATTACAATTTTGTGATAGCGAACTTGGAGAAGCTTTCTGTGAAGAGGATATGCTTGTTATCTGGGAAAATAATGACGCATGAGGGTGGAAACTGGGGAAGGTCAGCTAGTAGCCAATTGAGTAACAAGGGGCCTTGCCTAGCTGAGACACAAGCCCATTGTGTGCCTAGTGTCTTGGTTGACACAATTGTTTCTTCTTGGCTCTTGTATGTGCTTTCTCCAAAGACACCCTGGTGGTATGAGTGCTCACCACTCATTCTTAGGTAATGAACTAACAAATCAGATACCGTGCTTCTGGAATATGAGTAGTTGCTCATGGGCATTAAAGCATACCCAGTTCCCTGAAACAGTCTCTGGAGTGCTTCATCTGCCTGCCCTCAACTGGCCCACCAGTATTACAGTCTGGGGAGGGCAAACAATGACTCTAATGATACTTTTCAGGGAAAGAAGGCTATAGTTTGGATTATATCACACTGATTGGAAAGACACTCTTGTTTTATTTCTCAATGTCTATATGTCATATGTCAACCAGAGGCAGAGATAATGTTCCATATTTCAACTTTCTTTATGTGAACCTGAGCAATGAGAACATAGACAATGTTCATGATTTTTTTAGTATAATTTCATAGGTTTCAAAACAGGTAACTTGGTAACTTTTTCAGACAGATAATTATGTTCATAGCACTGTAGGTGTGTGATGTGTACTGAGTATCAAAGATAAATTTTCCCAAGACTATCTGCCAACAGATGCTAGCTGCTCAAAGTATCTACATGCATGCTCTATTACCAGCTCTCTGTGTAGCAGGACATGACCTTAATTCAGAAAAACTAGAGCCTCCTCCATGAGCCCATTCCTTGGGTGTTAGTGTAGAGAAAAGAAACTCTATGACGTCATTTCTTGTTTGAGGAATGCATTTTCATTTTAGTATGACTTTAGTCTTACACTGCAGTACAAAGACATTGCAGAGACCTTTTCAGATGCCACACTGGAGTGAGTTCAAACTGTTAACTCACTTTCTCAGACTGGATGTGTCACACAGAATGAGTCAATCTTACACATGATTAGGAAATGAAATCCACATTTCACTCACATTAGACTTTACCCCCAGCCCCCTTTCTTTTTACATGTGAAAGTGTGAACTCAGGCTTCACTTCTACAAACTGTGTGCTTGAGTTTACCTCATGTGTGGAATTCCTAGAAATGAGTAGATCAGAGAGCAGAGGACGAACCTCTCCATAAGAAACCCCCAGATTTGTAAAAGAAAATATTTTTCCTATATTTATTATTTTCTCTTATTTTACACTTCAACCCCAAGTCTCTAACATAGAAACGTTTCCTCATGAAGGAGAACAGCAAGTGCATTCACATAAATATTTCAAATGTCATGTTACATTTATACCTGTTGAATGAGGTTTGGTGTTACATCATAATTTCAGTGGGTGCATTTTCAAAACACACAAATGCAATGATGTTTAGATTGTTAAGCACAGTTGTCTTCTTTTCACATTATTGACAGCACCATGGACAGTGACTGACTCCCAGATGTTGGTCCTTTGGGAGTGATGATGAGCTATGGACAAGACTGTAGAAAATACAAGAGGGACTCTGGGAATATTTGCGAGGATAAATGATTCCAGTTTCATCATCTGAACACAACCAGATAAGTTTGGATTTACAAGAACTTACACAGACCACATGGAACCATATAATTAAGATATTTTAGTATGAAATACAGAAAGACAGAAGTTTAAATATTTAATTTCTAAATGGGCATGACTTTCTGAGGCCTAAAGAATCTCATATGTATATATGTAATATATACATACATAGGTATGTACGATGTTCATTTAATACCATTAGTCACTGGAGAAATTTGGATTACACCCTCAGTTCCTAACTAAGATTTATTTAATAGTGTGTAAGTTGATACCACAAACTTTTAATAATAAAAATGCTGACATTTGCCAAAATAATGAGTGGGTATGTCATATATTTTTGTTATGTGTTTATATAATCAATTCATGACATATTAGAGAAAATTCATCCAATTAATAATACATGCATCCTCAGATTCACCAATTTTACTCCTGGTATGTGCCCATAAGTACTCATACATATCTATGCTAATAGAATATGCAAAATTACTATAGCTGTCTCATATAAGGGCTATTTCCAGTGCCCCCATAAGGCTAATACTCACCAAATAGTTTGCTCATGTAATAAGCAGAGGATGGAAATCAATAGGATTTCAGTTTGTACCTTTAAGCTAATGATTACAAGGACATGACTTGGGAAATAGAGTTATTTCATTAACGTGTTTTAAAATAGAGAAACACGCCAGGGAAGATGACGATGACTAAGTCAACAAAATTGTTTCGGGAGCCAGATTGTGGTGGCAAACAACTTTATTCACAATACTTAGGAGGCAGTAGCAGGTATTTCTCTGTGAGTACCAGGCCAGCCTGGTCTGAAGATGTACTTCCAGAAGAATCTGTGCTACAAAGAGAGATCCTATCTCTACACTAAATAAATGTATTTATTTACTTTAAAATAATAACTTTAAAATCATTGTTAAAATTTAAGTAAACACAGTGATCTGAATTCTGTCCCATAAATCTAGAAAAAAGCCAGCACAGTGGAAGAGGCATCTTATTCCAGAGCCAAGAAGGTAAAAACAAAAGGATCTTTGGGTTTCCCTGACTCACAAGGGAGAGTATAGTATATCTGCAAGAACGAGATTCAGGGAAAGACCTTGTCTCAATGGCTAAGATGGAGTAGAACTGAGGCAGAAACATGGACAAGATTGGGAGAGGCAAGGGAGGGGGACCCTCTACAGATGGAGCCAGTACAATACCTATTTTTATAGTTGGTGTTATGTGGGGGAACATTCTAGTGTGCACTGGAGGAATGGGTGAATATACATACATACATACATACATACATACATACATATATATATATATATATATATATATATATATATCACTGGGAAGTGTTTTCCTGAGAGTATACCTTCTGTCAGTGTTATACTAGCTCAGCAACTACAAATTTCCCTGTATAATTTTATGTGAGGGGCAGTTCAATCAAAAAGTAGAAACAAGAAATAGCATTTTAACAAAGAATACAATATGTAAACAGGGGAAATTTAATTCACTGTGGTGCATGAAGAATGTAGGGACAGCAGATAAAAAATTAGTCCTGAAACATCAGCCCAGAATCAACTTCAGACTCAGAGCACCAGTAGCACAGACTGACAGCAACAATTAATAAATGATACCTCATGAAACTGAGAAGCATCTGCAAAGAAAAATACATCTTCAACAAGATAATACAGTTTCCTATAGAATGGGAAAGATCTTCACCAACCCCACATCTGATAGAGTGCTAATCTCCAAATTATACAAAGAACTGAAGAAACTAGGCATCAAAACACCAAATAATCTAATTTTTAAAAATGGGTAGAGATATAAACAGAACAGTCTCACCAGAATAATCTCAGAAAGGCTGAGAGCTAAAACACTGATGACAGCTTATGCTGGAGAAGATGAAAAGAAAGTGTAACAGTCCTCCATTGCTGGCAAGAATGCAAACTCTTACAACTGGTATCGAAATCAGTGTGGAGATTTCCCAGAAAGCTAGAGATCAACCTACTTCTAGATACTGCATTACCACTTTTGGGCATGTTCCCAAAGGCGGCACATCCACATAAAAAGGACAACTACTCAACTATGTTCATAGCAACATTATTCATAATTGCCATACCCTGCAAACAACCTAGATGTTTGTCAATCGAATAAAGTATAAGGAAAGTGTGGTACATTTACACTGTGGACTACTTATCAATGTTAAGAAACAAAATTATCCAAAATTGGCAGGCAAGTGAGCAAAACTAGAAAAAATCATTTGTTTCCCCCCTCACTCATGAGAAGATACCAGACAAAAAGCAAATGATACACAGGCTACAATCCACAATCCCAGAGAAACTACAACCCTAATCTAGAAACAGATGGAAAGAGATGCATAAATCCACACCTAATAATTGTGCACAAATTCTGACTCCAAAAATCACCAAGAGAACTGATCTGATGCAAAAGCAAAGAATTTTAATTAATTAATAAGTTAACTATATTAATTTCTGTCCTCTGTCCATCTGACACATTGGGTGGATTGAGAAGCAGCCAGAGGGATGATAGGGCAGGGGATTTTTTGGGGTAGACCAAGGGGAGTGTCTGGGGTCTGCAACAGTCTGAGGATTTGTGTGACTCCAGGCTTGGGCAACTTGTCCTGTGTTGATTGGCCAACTACCCCTGCAGAAATGGTTGCCATGTTTACAGGCCTCCCATGGAGTCTGCTATGCTCTGTACTTCACAACCTATAAAGCACATTCAGACCCACCCAGCTAACTTGCCTCAAGGCTTCCTAGTGACTGGGGCAAGGTTCAGCAAGGTCAGGCAATGTCAGAAGCTGGACAAAAGCTCAGTACATGCTGGTTAATCAGAGGCCTACACCTTGGTGGGTCTTCTGCAGCCTCTCATGGCTGGGTGAGGCTCTGGTCACTTCAATATCATTGGGTCAAGCACCTGAGTACAATTGAATTGAGGGAAGAGAAATAATATGAACAAAGGAGTCAAGACTGAGAAGGGGAAACTCACAGAATCAGCTGATACAAGATAGTGAGTGATCACTGACTCTGGTCTGACAAAGGGGAATCTGCTTAAGACCCAACTACACTCCCTTAATAAAGGTGGCAATGGTGTGGATGGGACACATATGAGGTTACTGGCTGTGGTTCCCAGATCCAATCTAATACACAAACAGACTTAGTGGAGCCCATTCTATGGAGAGATCAGTTGTTCAGACGAGACACAGGTGTGTGGATGGTATGGAGGTGCCATTTTCATGCCTCAGTGAGATGAATTAGCAGGCTTACTAGGGGAGGTGTTACCCTCTGAGGAGCAGATGTGAATTGTGAGAGAGATGGGGGGAGGTAATGGCATTGGAATGTAAAAGATAAATAAAAAAATGTAAAAAGGCCATGCAGAGGTGCCACATGCCTTTAATCCCAGAACATGGAAGGGAGAGACTGGCAGAACTCTTGACTTTGAATCAAGCCTGGTATCCAAATTCCACAAAGAAACCCCCTCTTTAAAAAAATACATATTGTTTAAAAAATTATCACTGGATGATATATCATAGTCTATTTAAATTGGAATTCAGTAGAGAAAAGGGAAATAGCAAAACTTAAGCAAGGCTGAGATTTTCAGCCGTGTTGGGAAACACACATACACACAAGAACATACATGGAAACATAAGATTACAAATGTAAACAAATATATACATATATATACATGTATACATATATGCATAAATGCATATAAGATTATACACACACAGACAGACACAAACATATAAGATAGTACACACACACACACACATATATGTATCTTCCAAGCAATGAGGAAGATGGAAGAACAAAGATGATGATGAGTATGGAGACATTTTAGTCTAAAACATTATTAAAATAAAGGGAAAATGAAAACATAATTTACTCAGTCAGTTAATTAGGAAACAACCAGATTATGTTTGGCTCTTCTCAGATGACAACATAACTAATGCCTAGCTGTAAAAGCCAGGAGAAAAGAAAGTACAATAATGAGGTAAATGGGGACACTGACATCATCACTGTGATCATTCTCATCCAGATATGGGTGGACATGTTGGAGATCTATGTCACTGGAGGGAGACTGTCTGGGATACTTTGTTACTGAACAGTTCTATGTATCTCTTCCACTGACACCTCCACCCTAGCTGGTCCTCCAGTTTCCATTGGCTCCTTGGATCAAAATTCTCTGCATCACTGGTCCTCCTGGCCCCATCAGCTCTCTGCATCCATTTCTTCTTCATGGCTCGTCCTCCTGGCTCCATCTGCTACCAGAATGCATCTACTCTGCATGGCTGGGCCTCCTCTCTCCAGCAACTCCAAGGAACCTGTACATGAGGTCAAGGAAAGACCTTCTGACTCCATCATCATCTGGTTCATGACCTTTATACACAGAACAGAATCCATGATGCCATTCCTTCATTCCACCACTCCTGCCTTCCTACTCCCCTCTTCCTCCCTTTCCCACTTTCTGTAGCATGAAAAATAAAAGGACCAGAGACTGATATTGGGGTTACAATTCAATTGATGATCAGAATAGCAAAGCAGCTGAACACTACTTCTTTTCTACCTCAGAATGGAAGGCTATTCTGGCTCACACCAACCCTAAGATTATTTATAACTTATCCACAGTGTGGCTAGAGAATATGGAAACTTCAGGGTCTTCCTATCCTCATTGTGGCTGGAGAATAAATCCATGATAGTCTACTAAAGACCCTACTTCTATCCTTTATACCACTCTAGTTCTGGGTTTAAAGGCATATGATTCCTGGTGCTGAGATTGTCTTTGTGTCAATTGTTCCTCTTTAGGACTGGATCAAGCTTGTATAGATCTTGGTAGCCTTGGATTCACAGAAATCCATCTATCTCTTAATCTTGACTCCTGGGATTGAAGATCTGTGCCTGACTTCTATGGCTTGTGACTTAGCTTCCTGAATACTCTGGCAAACTTTAATGAATCTAAATAAAGTATCAGCCCATCTTATTTTATTCTCTTATTGTGTGACCGTGTCAGAGATTATATAATGAATTTTAGATATTACTATCACTGCCCACTGTCATACTTCTCCCTCTCTTGCTGAAACCACCATTCCTTTCCACTTTCATGTCTTCTGTAATATAATAATGCTGAGTCTAATTGTAGTTTCTTGCCTAAGTGTCCAGTATGACATTTCCTGAGAAAAGAGCATTTATGTCAGGAACTGCACCACTAAAGAAAATGCTAACCATTTCTGAACAATCAGTAAGTGACTACTGTCCCTCAGGTTGGGTCCCATATCATCCATGAGGAACATTGACAAGAAAAGTTCTGTGCAGGTCTTGTACAGGTCACATTTGCTCTGTCATTTCTAAAAATGTTTGCTGTTGCTGTTACCCTTGTCTACAGTCTCAGCTCTTACACACGTCCTAACCTTCTTCTAAAATGGTTTCTGAATCTCAATGGTTTGTGATACCAAATCATTCAAGGTCCAATTCTCTCCCACCACTAAATTTTGGCATTTTTGTGAGTAATTGGCTTGTACATCAATCACCACTCACTGGTTTCCTCTTGTACTATCCATATACTGTGATCCAAATGAATTTCGCTTCTTCTCCAGCTGCTTCGATTATGGGATTTGTGACAACAGTGAGAAAAATAAGTATCACACTTACTTTCCTTTAAAATGTGCAGAACCAAAGTCAAGTTGTCAAAGGTGGGCCTGGAAGGTAGAAATAAATCCTGTTGAATCATGGAATACATGACTGCTTCTTCTTGCCAGTATTTGAGGACACTGCCATCCATACTTTCCAGTGTTCAGGAGAGTGATTTTATGAAAAATTGATGTATTTATCCTAAAAGTCACTTTAGAACAAACACACAGTGATTGAATTGAATAGAAGCGCTGTTTTGTCTATATACCTTATGTAGCACTTAACACTTCCTGGTCTCAGATGTCTAGGTACAACTACTAGAAAATGGTTTTTGACTTGAGAAGAAAATGTTAATTTTTAAAAAAATATATAGTTCTTATAAAGAATTACTTAATAACATGAGATAATTAGATAATCTATGAATCAGATTCCTTCCTTCTTTCCTTCTTTCCATTTTTTCCTTGAAAATTTGTAACTTTCTTTATGAGACAGAACTTCAGAATTGTGAAGTGGTTGAGGACAGTAAGCTGTGAACTCAGTCTCAACACTGTAGAAGTTTACACAAAATTAAGAAGTGGGTAAATTTGACTTTAATGCCTCTGATTTTCTCTACCTCACTAATACATGTCTCACTAACATCCATATACCTCATTCTATGTTCAGATAATATATATTATTATTATAGCATAGCATGTATCCTTGTACCCCACAATCATCATAGAGTTTGGCTCCTGTAGCTGACTGCTGGTGGCTACATCATATCAAATACAAACCTGAGTTCTCCAACCCCATTCTCTAAACATTTACATTTTGTAAATTTTGTGGCTGTGGAAAGTATGACTTAGGAAGTTTGGTTTTTAATGTTTTCACTGCAGTGTTATGAAAAATTTTCTGCTGGCATAGTCATAGATATCTGTAATCCCACATAAATCAAGAGGGGGAAATAAACACATCAGAATTTTGAGGCAAATCTGGGTTTCATGATGAGACTAGAAGTCACCTAAAACAAATAAAAATCTTTCTACAGACAAGAACACCACAGGTATTTCTAATAATTTACCATTTTTCTGACAAATTTTCTAATAAATATAGATTCTTACAAATATTAGGTAAGTACTTCTCCTACTGAGTCACATAAACCTCTATGTCTTTTATCCTACACGATGCTAAATATACAGTATGATATAGGCTGAGAAGATCACAGTGAATGTCCTATTTACAAAATATGATACATATAAGATTCCAAAGAAATATATTAGAAACATAATTTGGCAAAGCTAAAGTACCATCAGGGAAAACATCAACTTATAATGCAAGTCCCAAAAATTACATTTATAAAATGATACCTATATATTCAGGTATGTAGTGTATTAGCATATTTGACTGATAAAGAATCCAGAAGCTTCAAATTACCATAGAAGACACTCTTGATAATCATTACTTTTTATGAAAATAAATTATGTATAGGAGCTTCACATAAAACATAAATTCAAGAATGAACTATGCAATCTGTCTTAATGACCACTTGAGATATAGGTACATAGCCTAAGTAAGAATCTTTCCAGAATAATCTATTTTATGTGTACTGATCTGTGGGCCCATAATGCCAGCTTCTAGAGAAAGTCACATTCAATTGCCAATCATCCTACAAATCTTATGTAAAGAATTAAATAAAACAAACATCATACTTGTAGCATAAAAGTGATTGGTTCATGAGTTGAATGCTTATTATCCTACAAATTGGGTTAGTATTATTACATATGCAGTACAAATTTGGAAAAGTAGATTACCAGAACATTACTTGAACTAATGTAAAGTTGAGAGTGCACCAGGTTGCAGAGAAAAATGAGAATGAACAGATCTGATGGAGACACAGTCTGAAGTTAATCATGTGTCTCACATCCATTGCTCAGTCCACAGGACATCTGCTTTCTGCTCACAGTCTCTCACAAGGAATGCTATAATGTTTTTGTCTACCCAGAAGTTCAGAACTGTGAAACAATGAGTACAGAAGACAAAAATGTATGAAGATATGGGTCTTGCAGACACTAAAGACTGACTATAGTAAATTATATGATGTATTATCTTCTGTTATAACACCTACTCACCCAGATGTTATGCCATACTTACATAGGAAGACACAGCTGCACAGAGCATAACTAAACATGCTGAACTTGTAGTAACTAATTCTGAGAGTGAGCTCTATTGCTTAGCAATCGTGAAAGTATCTTTCTTCACTTATGCCTATTAGTTAATTTGTAATTAATTTGTGCCTACTAATTAATATTGTTTGAAGATCTACAAATACCACATAGTTAATTACAAGCTGTGTCAATTGCTATTATCAACAACTAACACTTTTGCTTTCTCCATTACCTGGTCTCCTCGGTACTGGATATGCAATCAGTCTTTCTAACCTACACATGCATAAAAATTCAAACAAGCAAGAGTTTAGAGTTGGACCACAAGTACCTTGACAATTATCTTCTCATTAGAAGAAATCATACATTCACTAAGTACTGTTATTCCCTTAGTAATTTATTAATTTACTAATACTAATTGAATGATCTTCAATGATACAAATTGTTTTGGAAGAAGAAATACACCTTAAACAGATTAAGTTATGGAATCTTAATTGTTATATCATTTCCCAATAATAGAATAATTTCAATTCAAATGAAAGGAAAATAAAATGTAAACAGTTTTATATGCATAATGCAAGCCAGTCAAATAGAACAATTTGTAAGTACGATGAATAGGAAGACAACTGGTCTAATATGTGATGACTGTAGATTTAGAAAGCTCTTCCTAATATATAAATATAAAATTAAAATAGGATTTACTAAAATTTTCATAGACTATATGACTAATTTAAAAGAAAACAATTAAGATGTCATCTGAGGGTATAATTACTAAGTATAAATAACCTAACTATATATTTACTGTAAGATTTCATGTAGAGAAATGATGTATTGCTGAATATTTGCACAGAAAATCAAAACTGGTCCAGAAGATTGTATATCTGGGTAATGGGAATAAATTTTGCTTCGCTATCAGGGACATTTTTAGTAAGGATGGACATAAGAATAAAATGTTTACCAGGAAGGTTGTCATCTTGAAAAGGTTTCCCTGTGGTACTCAAGGTAAGGAGGGGCCACCAGTCATGTTCAAATCCTTTCTAACATTGTGTTTCTACAATGCAATAAAAGGAATCTTTATTAAATTTGAAATCCCATCATGTTCTAAGATGTACTATTATACTTTGTTGACATAAAATATGTAAACATTGTTTTATTCAGTTTTACAGTATATATAATCTCTAAATGATTCCTAATATCAAATTATTTTTAAGAACTTGCATTTTGTACTCTTTGATCTCAATTCATACACATCCCTCTTTTATGTTAAATATTCCATACAGTCTGTTTTAGTCAGGAAATGTTGTTAGTCAAAGGGTTTCTAGCATCAGGTGTCATTACAAATACAAGAGGCTGAAACAAAAAACAGAAAATTACATTCACAATCTAGAATTGTAATTTTAGTAGAATGCAATATTAGATCAATTTTTCTCCACTTATTCAAAAGAGCTATGATCTTTCACCTCAAAATTCAGCCATGAATATAGCAAATGTCATAAATTAAAACATATTGCAGATTATGTTTCCTTTGCGATACTTGTGATTGAGCTGATGGCTTTGTCCATATTGCCTTATCACATTTCTCACTTTGTGCATTATTGAAGAAAGAGATTACTGACAAGTCAAAAATATAGCCACCTCACCTTGAAATCAAATAAATTTCTATGATCTCACATCTAGACTCAGGGTTTGTACTCAAGAGGTCTTGACTTTATGTATCACATTCTTCTGTGTTTTATCGAAGCTTTTCCTAATTGCTAAAACAGAAATGTAGAACTAAGTTCATCTGGGCTCTGTGAATGAACACAGTGTGCCATAAATACATACTATACCATTGATATCCTTAACACAGATGTAACATACATAACACAGGTTAACATACATACACAGATACACACCACCATACATTCAGTCACATATATACAAAATACACACACACACACAGACACAAAACACACACACACACACACACACACACACAGGCTCCCACTGAGGTGGGTCTGTGGGATTTACTCATCGCAAATCCGTGATTGTCACCCTGCTGTTTTGGATGGTGACATGACTGCAGTCCTGCAATTGGAAAAAGGGAAATATTGTTAGGGAATGGAAATCAGTTTTGAAACAACTTGTACATTTTATTTATACCAAAAGAGGGCCTTGTGCGACATAGGCTAGCACACATAGCCTAGCTAAGCCAGAAGCATCCTGACATTATTCTACTGCTTCGAGGTTCCCAGTGCTGGATTATAGGCAAACATAAGCACAACTGTTTTCATCAGTGCTGGGAAAGGATTTCAGATACTAATGCTTAAAATTGGAACACTATCACAACTGAGCCACATCCCGAGCAGTAAGTTTTGATTGAAGAATTTCATTGCAGCCAAATAGTTCTCAGCCAAGTGGTGAAATCTTGATGTCATTAGAAGTAATGTCAAAAGTTCTGGTCCCCAACACTCCCACCTAGTTCTCCTCATGCCTCATGTTTAGAGTCAATCATCTCTGTGTATCTCAGGATCTTTTCCATCTATTTTCCAGAGTCACATAGCAAATAGTTTTTTTGTTGTTGTTGTTTTTGTTATTGTGTTTGTTGTTAGAGATGTGTAAGCGCAGTGCACCATTGGAGTCATAATGTACATCAGATGGCAAAGGTGACCCAATAGACCTTGAGGGGAGTCATTACATTAATCAGATTGTAAGGGTGACATTACTGATATTTCAGAGATGGTCACTCTGGGTCTACAACATGATAGGTAATGATCAGTCTAAAAGTCTTATTATGTAACATCAATTAGCCTCAAATTGATGATCTACTACAACTGCCCAAGAGCTTATGCTATGGGTGTTTTTCACCATGGAAGGGGTTATTACAATTGGCAACTTGGGAACTCCTGTTCTAGATAATTCGTTTTTAAAATGAGCAATATCTTTTAATATCTCAGAAACAACATTACTGTACTCCAAAATGGAGCTAGGTAATTTTGAACAGTTCTGGTAGAAAGTTTCTGGCTACAAAAACCTGATCACCCTGGTACGAACCATGATTTACAAGGTGGGGCCTTGAGAATAGTGCTGGGTTTAACAACACCTACTATTCTTGAAGGGAAGTAGGAAGTGTTCACTGCCTTGCTCCATATCTAGGGCATCTGCAAACGTCTTTTACCACACAGGCACTAAACTCCCATGTGAAAATCCACAGAGACAACAAATTAAAATAAAAATAGGTTCTATTTTTAAAAGGCTACACAATGAAAGTACAGGTATAAATATAATGAAATATAAAATTATATATCTTTTTAAAAGAAGAGCTGAAATGAATACAAGTGTTATTTTCCCTTTAGGATCAGAGTGTGATCCAAATTCTATACAATGCATATACATATTAATTATGATACATATAATCACACACAGAATGTTCTACCTCTTAGACTTAGCATTCTGATTCCAGGATTTCAAGCTTCCTTGAATCTCTGTGGTTGTATCCCTGGCTCTTATAAATTTTGTGGGACAGGGTTTGGATATTCTCACAATGTTATTATGTTTCTTCTCCTGTATACAGATACCTACACAGAAAAGAGCTGAGTCCTGATTATGGGGATGGAAGCCCCTCCTGGGGCAGCTTGATATTTCTTTTAATCCAAAAGTTGTCAGTGTGAAAATTCCTGTTCTGAAAAGAGAAAGGCAGACTCATAGTCAAACAGAAATCCCCACAACACTCATTCGTCTCTCTCTCCTCTCCCTCTTTCCATCTTCTACTCTCCCCTTCCCCTTTCTTTCCTCCCTCTCTCTCCTCTCCTCTATGTCCTCTCTTCTTTCTCTTTCATACCTACACTTATTCCCCTGCTCTCCTGCTCTCTCTGCTCTGACCTGCACAATTCTTCCTCCCGCACAGATGATGTGTATGTCTTCCTTCTATTCCTAGTACACACTATCATTGAAGTTCTGTTAGACTATGTCTTCTTTGTCATAGTCCTAATTGTCCTCCCTCCCTTCTCTCCCGCTCTTTTCTCTCCTTCTCATTCCTCTCCTTACGTGTATCTCTCTCTATGGTTTTCTCTCTCTTGATCCCTTTCTTGTAGTTTGACTTAATAATAAAATTCTCAACAGTAGAATTGAGCACAAAGAAGAATCAATCCAGTTCAGGCCAATCACTGTGAGGAATAAATGGGGTAGCACTCAAACCTATGACCACTAATTCCTGTGGGACATTATCCAGGGTACAAAATTCTTTCAAAGAAATAGGATGATTCATTGCTTTCCCAACACTAGCTCTGCTGAGGAATTCAGACTAAGGTGACATTGAAAATGACACTTTAGGCAGTTTCTTGTGTGGAATATCTTCAACCTCTGACACTTGAGATCACTTCTTTGTGCTTTGTCTTAGAAAACGAACAGTGGTGTCAGCACATCTGTTAAGAGCAGCTGGTGTTAGAATGTTCACCTTAAAAGGGAGCTTCTATAGCACTCAGTTAAGACTTTCTGTATATTACTTAGTTTTTACAGTGTTCTGAGCCATAGAGGATTTTGCTCTTGTACCATCTAGGCTTAAATTATATATACTCACTGTTTATATTTGGGTGCGCACACCACTGCAATTGATTCTGGCAGCATCTTCTGGTAGCAAAAATGTGTGTGTACATCCACACTCGACAAAAAGGCAGTCTGGGTTGGATGGGTCTATGGAGACAAAAGAATTCAAGAAATCACAGTAAGCCCAATGACATACCCAACACAGCAGGTCCCAAGAATTTTCAACCACTGCCTCCCACAATGACTCGCCAAATCATGCTGGGACACATCTGTGGTCTGTTAGGTGGAGAAGGAAGAGAAAATGACCTCACTTATCAACCTAATCTATAAGGTCATTAGAAGCTGAGCTTTAAAAAATTACTTGAGGCTGTTCCCTCACTGAGGACTAGACTTTTATTCATCCATATTTACTTATACCTGATGTATAAACAATAACCATTCCAAGTTTGTCCTTTAGCTTCTAACCTACATCTGCTTCCCTCCTGCCTACAATAGAATCTATTCCATCTTAACCAAGAGTTCCCAAACTATTTAGAACTTCAGTTCAACAGACTCTGTGAGTCTTCAGTTCCCTGCCATTAAGAGCTGTGGGATATCTTCCTATGTGAAGAGAAGCCACATCTGGTTGTATTTTGTGTTACTCTACCTAGTACTGTTGCATTAACTTATGCCTCTTCCCTCCCTTCCTTCATAGCCTGCCAGGTTTAAGCACACCTCAGGCAACTGCATGCCACAAAGGGGATGAACATTGCAGATGTTAAGGCAAGCAAGTCAGATGTAAAAACCAAATATCTAACCTCTACATTTCAAGACACAAGCAGTACTGAAATGCTGATATCATGGAGGAAGGCACACTTAGTAGATGAATACTAATGAAATGAGAAAGAGATGGTTAGAACAAGAAGGAGATCAGTCTCAGAAGAGAGAAGTTGCAAAGCTTGACAAGGCCCTTGGAAGGTTCCTGTTTCCTTCTCTAAGAGTATTATTCACATGGATGTTTCATCAAGAAGTCATTAATTACACTGCAAATGTATGCATACTTACAAATTAGCTATATTTTAAAATAGAAAACATTTGGAAAAAGAAAGGGAGTAAAAACTGGTAAAACCAACAAAACAAGCCATTGCCCCATTCATGTACATTTGAAGATTCTGTTAAGCTAGTTCTGCACAGAGTGGCCTCATGACTCTCCCTTCCTATGGGATCTACAGCTTAGATGAAGACTCAACATGACAGTCCTGTAAGACTCCCAGATAGCCGTAAACTCAACCCATTTTTTTCAAGCCTCTTTCTTTCTGGTTATTACTTTTTGGTGCCAAAGTCATCATCCAGAAGTCTTACCTCCTGAATGACAGGATGCCAGTATTCTGCCTGTATACTGTATTTCTATGGATTAGTTAAACCTTTTAGTCTCTGGCACCATGGCCTGCTTAAATTTCAGAAGCCAAACTCATCAATGAACCCCAGCTCCAGCATGAGAACTGAATCCCCTTGCAGATGGAGATTGTCCCTAGGTCATATCCTGAATTCTCTCTCTTACTGTCCCTGGTCTGTGGCTTCTGGGAAACCCATGACCAGTTCTCCTGCAGCCTTTTGTTATGGAATAACCCACTGTGCTCAAGCAGTCCCCATTAGGTCTTATTATCTGTCAGAAAGTCACTTCTCCTGCTGTCACACCCACCATTTACCAGGTATTCTGAATCTCAGCAAACAAAAGCCTCCAGGGGATTATCTCCTGCCTTCACCTGGCTTCACAGAACCTACTTCCATCTGCCATGGTGTATTATTGTAAGGCAAATAAGCAAATTTGGATGCAACTTTGCATGAAGAAGCTCTTTGGGTGTACAAAACCAAGTACTTCTTCATAAAGGCAAAAAGATATCAACAGAGGGAACTCTCTTGACTGAGTGAAATACTTCCATACAGCATTTAGGGTGATGGTGTCTACACCATGTTTTCTTACCTCCTAGGGAGTCTACAATGCACAACACATTAACCAAGAAGTGGAACAATGAAGAACTACACTGAGGAAGAGGTAAATTAGTAAAGCTGAAATGCACCAAGGAATGTGCCTTTTGACTAAACACTAGAACACCAGTGACTGTGGGTGCTCACAGATGGATGAAATTCGTCTTGATTGTGCAGACACAGATCTGGGCTCACCACCTGTGAAATCAATTTGCTTACATGAATCCAACCTAACATCAGAAGGCCCAGTTCCTCTTGCATGAAATATATTTCCTCCTCGTTCTCCGCATAACAATAATTAGGGCCTGCTGTCTGCACAGGAATAATTATGTGGGTCACATGGTATTCTTCTTTGACCTGCCACAAGAAAACAACTTGTTACAATTACTGTCAATCCAACTTTCCATAAATAAATGAAGCCCTCACCCCAGTGAATGACCCTCATCCTTTACCCTCACCCCAGTGTTTCCCCACCTTGACTGCTCCAGTGCTTTCCTGGGAAACAGAAAAATGTAGGGGTAATGAGATGAACATGAGATGTCTCCAATAGCATATCCTAGGTTAGGGTTTTGTTTGCAGCAGGCATTAGGTCTGCTCACAGGTCTTGAAGTGTTTAGTTTCTATTCTAAGCCTTAGCACAAAGTAGGTAATCACCAGGACACAGAAACTCATCAAATTCAAGTTAGCTAATGTCATTTCACACATGGTTCCTTCTGTTGAGGGATATGTATGGATACAGCCCCTAGATATATTCTCTGGGAGTCAAGGGCAGCCAAAGGGGAATAAGATACAGCTTCAGATCAAGAAGGGGTTTTCCTATATTTACCATGGTACCACATAATACACCGCATGTCTCTATGCCTTTCCTGGTGTTCTTCCGTGCACAGCGCAGAAACTGATCACAAAGGTCCTTTGGAAGGACTACAGGGCGGAGGCCTTTGGAGTTCTGACCTGCAAAGGAAAAGAGAGAGAAGTCTGAGGTTACAGGACCTGGTGTCCATGAGCGGAGCTCAGCCTGGTGGCCTGGAGGAAAAATCTCAAAGATATTGGATATCACTTCAGGAGCCCCCTGCCTATAATACAACCACAATCCAGGTGAGAACTTTCTTCTCAAAGCTCTTTCCCTCAAATTAGGCGAGGCCACATACTCTATCCTGGTTGTTTCTACAGTCCAAAAGGAACAGAATAGCTTACTTCTGCTCCGATGTTATGTTATGCAGATGTGTAGATTGCTGAGTGCACAGGCTTTAGGCTCTCTAAGACTGACTCTCTAAGATCATCTTTAAATATGCTGATTGTTGAATACACAGGGCCACAGCTGGGGCACTCTGACTCTCACCAATGTGTAATTAAGAAGGGAATTGCAATTTTGCTTGAGGTTGTCATTCAAGGAGAGATTTGACTCATGCCAGTGCAGACAAGAATCAACCAATACTTTAGAAATATGTAAAATTCCAGCCCAGTAGTTGCATATTTGGATTTTAAGCATTTCCTAGGTGAGGGGCCAGGATTTCAAGTTAAGGCCTATTTAGGCTGTAAAGCCAGATGATACAAATAAAAAATAAAAGTAATAATGTATTTAGATGGCATATTTGAGAACTTTTTTCTTCAATATTTGTGATTTCTCCTTTGAAATCCTTCATATATGAACCATGTGTTTGTACATGTCTATGATATGTGTGAATTTTTCAGAATGTGTATGTTCATGTGTGGGCAAGGATGCGCAGGTGTGACAGCGCATCTGCAGATGTGAGCAGACTGCCTGGAGTGCAGGCCTTCCCTGGCACTGTTAGTCTAAAAGAATCTCTCTGTGCTCTGTGTCTTCCCTGCTATCTGTGCTGTGAAAAAACAGGTCTTCTCTGTCTCCCTGTCTCCTGTAACCTGAAGAGATCTTAGAATAGGGAGGTGGCCACCCACAGCCAATTGTCAGGTGATTTCTGGAGATTCTACACTAGGTTTGAGGCTGTCACAGCTAGCACTTCAGTCAGTGTCATTATCTCCCTGACCTACTAGGAGAATCCTACAGAGGTCTACCTGATGCTGAAAATTCAATCACATACAACCAAAATAGTCTTTTCGAATTACCAATGCACTGCAAAGTCCTCACGATGAGCAATAATTCAGGAGTATTTTAATGTGCTTCCTCTATTCTCTCCAGAGCTCTGAAAAGATGAGGATCTGAATATCATGAGTTTTGAAGAAACTGAACTGGCTTAAAGGCTTCTTTTATGGGAAGTCAGATGGCAGGAAGGAAAGAGAAAATACTAGTCACTCGAGGTTCTATTACCACAGCAAAGGGGATCCAGGAAAGACAAAGACTGGGGAAATTGCATGGGGGATGAAGCTTTCTCTGTGCTGCTTAGTGCTCCCAACTTCAGCCACCTCTTCAAAAGCACAGCATTACTAGACTGGTGAGGTGCACTCTCAAATGTGTGTGGCTGAACCAGATGCAATAGGCTCTATTTAATGGGAGGGGAATGGGAGGGGAGGGTGGTTAGAGTGCATATGAGAGGGCAGAGAGGGTAAAAGAGAGTGAATAAGGGAGGGAGGGAGAGAGGGAGGGAGAAAGAACTGGGATCGACATGTAAAATAATAAATTAAATTAAAAATAAAATAAAATAAAAACATGAACCTGTGGTGACTTACCTGGGCTTTCCACCACCTTCACCTCTCCACCCTGTGTGTCTGATGATGGGCCCATTTTCATATCTTTGATGGATTCTTGTGGACTGCATGGCACTGATGTTGTAATAACAGTGCATTCTTCAGAAGACACTTTAGCACTTTTAAGTGCCAAGTCCTCTCTGCTCCTGTCTTCCTCAACTCCATCCACCAGCCTGTCTAGAAGATCACTCCATTTGGCAAAGTCTGCGGAGTGTTTGATGGTATCTCTTACTTCATGCCAAAAGGTCTTATTTTCTGCCTCTTCTTCTTCCATTTTTTTCTATAGAAAGAAAAATGGGATTAGTCTAATATTTCAAAAGTCAGAAGAAAAAGACCTGCCAACAAAGAGATGAACAAAGGAAGTTGTGTTGAGGTATGACAAATCACCACAGCATCTATGATCCCCTCCATAACCTTGGTACTATGAAAAATAACCAACACCCCTTTACTCAGATACTGTAAGGCTTTCTTAAGGGACAGTTTGGTCTCAATGTTCTCAAAACCATAATACACTTGGGGTGTATGCATCTGTGACTATGAATATGCATGAGTATATGGGTGTAAATAGGTGCATGTGTGCGTGCATGTGTGTGTTGTCTTCTATAGATATGAGTGCATATGTTTGCAAGAATGTGTAGATCCTGTTCCTTGGATCACAACCTCCGCTGACAGTAAAACAGAGTCCCAGGTCACAGGCTGATTAAGTGATACAAAAACATCCTGTCTTCATGCTCACACACTGACCTTATCTGCCAGGTATTCTGAGTACTCCTCGCTATATTGCTGCAGGAGTTGTCTCTTCAGGTCCTCAACTATGTCAAAGACCCTATGTATTGTCTGCAAAACAAAACAGAAAGGGAGAATTAGAACTGACCTAATGTCAGCAAAGGGGGAAAGAAAACAAATGGGAAGGGATTTATGAATATTTTTTAATTTAATATTTTTTCTTATTTTATATATCTAATCCAGTTCCATCTCACTCCTATCATCTTATTCCCCACACAGACCCCTACCCATCCCATCCCCCTTCCACTCCCCAGAGAGGGTGAGGCCTTCCATGAGGAATCATCAAAGAATGTTAAATCAATTGTGATAGTGTTTAGGCTCCCCACCACCCCGTGTCTCCATGCTAAAGAAGTATCATACCATGGAGAATGGGCTCTAAAAGTCCCTTCCTGTGCTGGGGATACTATCTATTTCCATGAGATGTCAGAATCTTATTTATGACTTGACCCCAATTTGCTGCCATCCCTTTCTTCTGTATTGTGATGCTGAGAGATGTCCTGTTTACCCAGGGACAGGATCTGTGACTTTTCTCTAAGTAGCTCCCTGTGACTCTGGAGATTTAGGACTGCCACACGGATAAAAAAGACCTACCTTGTTGATTTTGGATCGTGTTCCCTTGGAAAGGGTGTTCCAGTATTCTGGGCCATGTCTCAGCTTCTCCACGAAGAGTCTAAAGCAATAAAGCAGCATTAATATGTGAGCAGAAAAGGTCCAAATTTGTAAATGAGACCCTGAAAAAATTTGGTCTCTCTAGGCATGGTTTCAGAAGATGCTGGAGTGAGAAGAGTTCCACCCTGATATGTTACATCCATATCCATCCCAGTGCCTAGAGAAAGAAAGGTCGTAATTCTTCTATCAACTAGTGCGTTCCTAAAATATCAGCTATCAAGTAGTATAGCTAATCTGAAATTGTGTGTGCTTGTCATCCTAGCATGCAGGAGACAGCAGGGAGGGTTAATGAGCTCACAGATTATCAAGGAAACAGACCATCCTCCTCCTGAACTTCAAAAGAAAAAAATAGAGTGTGGTCTCATCCTTCTACTACCAAAGGAGAAGGATGTGTGCTCATAGAGAAGCATAGAGTATTGTTTCTGAGCAGGGAACAACCTCTCCCTGAGAGCATTAGGTAATGAAAAGAAACACTGGGAGAACACAGAGCTGCAGGGAGCTGTGCAATGGAGCCTAGTGAGACGAGGCACCCACAATGACTGCTAACGTGCTTCAACACTCCTGTCAGTCCAGGAACCAAGAAAGTTTCTTGAGTGCAGGGTGGGATTGAAAACTGGTTGTGACAAACTGATGTTTGTTTGGAGGGGCAAATAAGTACTCTAGTAACACACTTATTTCTCTTAAGGAGAGGAAATAGAGGGGTGTTTACTGTAATCTCAAGAGATTACCTTCACCTTGCAGAAAACCAAAGTTGGAAAACCATCCAAATCATGTTCTTCAAGTTGCACAACCTGAGAATTATAAAATGTGGTATCTGTGTTCATGTCTAAGTCTGACCTTTCTTTTCCTCTGTGGAACCTGATGGAGATATGCCTACTCAGCACAAACAGCCTTCAGAAGATCAATAGATTCAGGACCACAGAGGTCTTCCCAAGAGCCTGGGCTCCTTACAGTCACCTGCATTTATGTCCTCGGGTTCTCTTTCACCAAATACAGGGCTAGGCAGGACTGGTGAGACCTTTGCCATCTTTCCCTTCCTCAAACACAAAGCATTCATGTCACGTAGGATAAGTGTAAATATCTGGTGACAGCTCTGCCATCTTGCATTTATTCTGCCTATCCACGTATGATCAAAAACAGAGAAAGTATGCTAAGCCACTTTGACCCCAGGTAGTACATAGTTCTCTGGTTCCTATTTAGGTTCAGGAAATGCTAACTTCTTTCTTAACTAAACAATATGCTACAGGATTAAGAGAAGAACAATCTGGGCTCTGCCATACATAGGAATAAGTCTGTGACTGAATGCCTGGCCAGAGATACAGCAGTTGACACACTCACCAATGCAGACACAACCACTTAAACTGCAAACTTTCCTCTAAAATGAAGGCCATGTGGAAACATGCTCAAGAACTATCATGATTTCCCTTATTTGTGGTTCTCGTGTCTTTGAATAGCAAGGAAAAACATTTGTGTGAGCGGCCATAAATCTGACTGAAAGATGTCTTTCTCAAGTTCTATAATGTCAGCAGAGGGGAGAAACATGAAGATGAAGACAGGATTAGTAAGGGATCTGTCACAGGAAAGGAGATAGAAAGTGCAGGTTCTCACGTTAAAAATTTGTGGTATAACACAAATGCTTCCTCTTTAAGTTCTTTTGTTTGTAGATCTGCCGCCATCTCTAGGAGGTCATCACTCATTTTTATATACATTTCCATGGGTACTTTGTCGCTGACTTCCACATTCATTCCTATGGAAATTAAAAATCTGAACCGCTCTTTTGGCAGAAGAGATATTTCTTGGTATTTTTGCATGGTGCTCTTGTTCTAAAACAGAAGAGACAAGATAGAGGAACATCAGAAGCCACCTCCTACTGTCCTACCATTCTGTATGTCTCCGGTCTGACATTCACACATACACAGTTTGTGTGTGTGAGAGAGAGAGATAGAAATAGAGACAGAGAGAGAGAGAGGAAGTGTGTGAAAAAGCTCTTACTAAAGAAATTATAGTAAATAAAACACCACATGCAGCAATACAGCTCAATAAATTTAGTGAACTACCCAGTTTTGGATCTCCTTATTTTGCTTAGTAGCAAAAGGAGGAGGTAGGGGAATGGATATAAGGGAGGGAGAGGCACCTGGCATTAGTATGTAAAATAAGATAGATTTTAAGTTAAATAACAACTAATTTAAAAAATGATTCCATTTCTTTACATTTCTATATATGATTGCATGTCAAAGAACATTGTTTTCAAAAGGAATGAGACTTACCCCATTTGGGGCCATAGGAGTGAAAAGTCCCGGTGAGCTCTGTTGGTGTCTGAGACAGGATTTTAAAAATTTGCCTGTAAGCAAGAATAAAAGACCTTAGGAAAACAAATCCTCTGCTTCTCCAGAAACTAATGTTAGTTTTTGTTCATTTATGCACTGCTAATTTAATGACCACTATGGTCATAGAGTTGAAGGCTTTTAATCCTATTATATAGCTGATGAGTGTGTAGATATGACCTAACTTCAAATGCAACTGATTACATCCAAAATTTTTTCAAGAATTTATTCAGTAAATATCAATTTGAGATGTCAGTGGCTGCTGGCATCTGCACAACCACAGAGCAGCTCCAGGATGCTTAGAGACCCAGGGAGACACTGAGGGGAGATGAGAGAGCAGAGGATATTGAGAGAACAAAAGAACTCTGAAACATTTAAAATATCAGGTCTTATGGGCAGATGCCTTTTAAAAGCATTCTCGTGAGACTGAAAAGAAGAAGATGATGCTGGCGATGACAGAGCAGATCTCCATGAACAGGCCAAGTAGAAGTGAAACAGAGCTGCAGAAGCCCACACTAATGGAGATGGAGAGTGGTCCTTTATCTGAATTGACCCGCCTCAAAAGGCCTCCACAGACTGTGCTGTAGCTCCATGCCAGATTGGTCTCTATAATCTATACTGCCTCCTGAAGCCATGTGGAAGTCAATGATCTGTGGTGTCATTGGCTGTTATGGCCTAGGAAGCTTCCTCTGCATTGGTATCTATGATGACAGACTCACAATTAAGAATGAGAAATGATTACAGGAGACTTTTATCTTCCCTCACATTAAAAAGAAACAATGTAATCCAAAAGCCACTGAAGAGAGTCCTTAAATTGTGATAAAGATGCTGAAGTGTTATTCTACACACTTAATAGCTCAAGCAGAAAGGGTGAGTGTTGGCGGTGGAGAAGAACCAGATATCTTTAAGGGGTGGGTCAGTGAGACTTTGACCATGCTCCAGGGAATATACGGTCCCTATGCTGAGGTTAAAACTCAGGCAGTTTATATAGGGTTGGGGTGGCAAGAAGCAGGCTTACAGAAGCAGAAGCATGGTTACAGGGATTTCATTGGTCCATTCAATTAAGGCAATTTGGGTTAACCAAGGAAAGACTTGCTGTAGTCTTTTTCAATTTTTCTTTGGGATGGTCAAAAAGTTTGGAGGGAAAATATGGGAGGAGATGTAAGCTAATGTGATTTGATGGTTTGCAAAAAACAATTCCAACATCATCAACAAAAATATTATCATTTTGAAAGACCCCAAGAGTTCGGAGCCCATTGGGGTAAGGTCCTTGCCCCCAATAGGCGAGACCAGACCACTGGATGCAAGCACAAGAGGCTGTTTATTGCTTACACAGGTACCTGTGGACGCTTCAGTATTTCAGGGGACTTAGTGTGCTGAGGTTAAAACTCAGGCAGTTTATATAGGGTTGGGGTGGCAAGAAGCAGGCTTACAGAAGCAGAAGCATGGTTACAGGGATTTCATTGGTCCATTCAATTAAGGCAATTTGGGTTATCCAAGCACAGAGTTGCTTATTCAGGTTGGGCACAAAAAAATACAAAGAATTCAGTTGTGACTATCTCAGCACTCTGGTGGTCTCCATAGAATGCTCCCAGAACCTTCTGTTCCCAGATATCATCCTGCTGACCTTGCTTTGGTCCAAGCTGCAGACCACAGATATCTGGTTGACTTTGGATGAGAGTAGCAACTGGTTCCCTCCAGTATTTTTCCCATAACTTGACCTTGGCTAGTTGGCAAGAGCAGTTCAAACAGGCAATATGCATAGTGGGGGTCTTTCAATTTGAGAAATTAAAAAGAATTTTAACATGAACAAAGGTTCCTTTAAAACTGGACAGAGCTTTGCTAGTGCTGATCAGGTACCTCAGCTCCCAAGTGCTCAGGGAACACACCAAAAAAAACAGTCCTGGAACTGACACTAATTTTCAAGAGTTTGTTTTGAGAGTCACAACAGGAAACACTATTGCTTCTGTGCTCTAGACATGAAACACAGCCCCGTCTGTCCCATGAAGTAACAGGCCTAACTGTAAAAGCCAAGGTCCAAGAAGCTTGCCTTCTGGTCCATGAGTAAGACATAGCTGCCTAACCAGCTTGGACAGCCAGGCAACCCTGCTCATGGAGGTGTGGAAGATATTGCAGACATTTCCACTGATATGCCAAAATCACTGTTCCACAGTATTAACATGGTAATTCTCATGAGACAAAATTAGTGCAGGGAAGAATCATAGCCCTTACTTGACCTGTCTACATACCCAGCTCTCTTTGTGCTTCAGCTGAAACAGTCCCAGGAATAGTCTGGTTTGCTTCTTTCATACTCTTAAGACACAATACCTCAGAGAGCCCTTCCAGCCTGCTATCTCACCAAGGAAAGTAAAGACACATTTAGTGACAGGATGGAGAAATTCTCTGTCCAATACACCCCTAGGAAATGTCATATCCAAGACTACATTTATGTCATCATCCTGATGTTCACCAATTTCCCCTTAATCCCACATTGTTTGATGCTTCCCAGTTTATGGAGCTGTCCATTAAAAAAAAAATTGAAACCATTAAGTTTTTTTTTTTTTTCCTACCTGACATCTTCAAGTCAGGAACAACAAAGAAAAGGAGTAGATATGGATGAAGGGATGAAAGAACAGGTTGTTGGTTTCTAAAAGGTGTAGGATCTGGATAAAGGGATGAGTACTCTGGTTGTTGGGTTTCTCAGTAAAAAGTCCACGTCTGGGCACGATCAAGGATGCTCAGCAGTGAGGAATGTTTGGTCAGTTATTTCCAAGGTAACCTCAAAACACTATCTACTGCTGATTGGCTGAGGGAGGGTGATGTCATTAAGCTGGTGAAAGCCAATGGGTATCCCAGAAGCCATGTGTTAAAGGGATAGAGGGAACACTTGCAGGAAGATTACAGCATCCTTACATGCCTGCAATCTGGGCAGCTGAAAACATACAACCTAGACTTGACAGTTTCTGTTATTGAGATACTTAATTCAGGAACAGTGTCACAAGTTTGTTACCAGTGGTCATTAATACATTCATTAATCATTGACACAGGATTTTCTCATTTTAACTGATGTGGTGATATCTTTCTTACACAAACAAAGTCTTTCTGGGGTTCTGAGAATGGACTTTGCCACTAGTTAACAATACTGGTCTGCAGTACTGCCCAGAAAGGCAGGAAGTGATGTAGCTAGGCAGAAACAGGGTATAAGCAGGGAAAAACAGGAAATTGTTTTGTTCCTCCTGAGATGCTTAGAAGATAAGATGAGCTGTGGCTTGCTCCTTCTCTGTGATCTCTCAGCATTTGCATCTATATCTGATTCCCAAACAGACTTTATTTGTGTAAACAAGATATTACCACAAAAGGATAACATTAACATATTTCTATGCACAGATGATATACTTGGTGAGTGTCTTAATTACTGTTTTACTGTTGTAAAAGCTACCATGACCAAAACATCTGTTTTTCCAGGAAGGATGTGATTGGGTGCTTGCTTATAGTTTTAGAGTCAGTCTAAGATATTTTTTTTTTGTTTCTTTGATGTTTTAGACAGGGTTTCTTTGTAGTACTTTGGAGCCTATCCTGGGACTTGATTTGTAGACCAGGTTGGACTTGAACTCACAAAGATCTGCCGGAATTTTTCTCTGGAGTGCTAGGATTAATGGAGTGTGCCACCAAGACCCTGCTTAATTCAGAGAATTCTTAAATTATCTTCCATGAATGTATCAACATTTCCCACTACACTCTGGCAGGGGAGTTGAGTAGCAAAGTGAAAAGCAAGAAGGAAACATGGCCTTGGTCACTTCAAAAAGTTGCTTCATTTCATATTCATCACAGGAGAAATCCAGGAGTACAAAGTCTCAATTGTCAATATGTATGTATGACCCAAATAAAAGTACCTGCATTCGAAAAAGAAACACTACAAAACTCAATGATCACATTAAAATAAACTCACACACTCATAGTTGGAGACTTCATCACCCCATTCTCACCACTAGACAATATCAGAAGACAGAAACTTTAAATATATATATATATATATATATATATATATATATATATATATATATAATTAACACAAATTATGCCCTAATTGGGGAGAGACATTCACCTGGGCCCAGCCAGGACAGATTTAAAAAGCCTCAAACTCATCCCGGCATGCTGGAGGCAGTGCAGGTCATTTACCCATGATAAGAATGAGTGAGAAGAAAATGGGCATGTACTCCACCCAGGCTATGATAAACTTCAGCAGCAACAAAGATTCCAGGACAGGACCTGCCATCACATCACTGCTGGATGAGACACTTGATGGCCAAAGGTGTGGTCAAACCCGGGGAAATGCTTACACAGCAGAGAGCAGTGCTCACACTGAGTGTCCATCTCCATCCATGGATGAGCTGCCCCTTTTGGGAAGGCCAAGTAAGTACCTCTGGCTTTCCAAAAATGGACAAACCTCAAGCCAGAGCTATTTCCCAAAAGCATCACACCTGGGTTTCTAGCATTCCCACTGAAGCTTACCCTTTGAGGCCACATTCCCAGTCAACGCAGTCTACCACACTCAAAATATTCCAACCAGCTCCTGCCAGCATGTCTTTGATGGCCTCTGACAAGACAGCTGTTCTGACTGCCACCAGTGCCACACCACCTAAATTAACCAACCACATCCATTTTTGCAATAGGCCTTGACAAGCATCATCTCTCACTTTACTCCCAAGGGACTTGTTTCTGCTGCCAGAAACAAGGCCCCATCACCTCCAAAACCTCAAATGCAATATCTTCTGCTAGACTTCAGCTGCCATCCAATTCCATAAAGGAAAGTGAAATTCCACGGCCACTCCCCCTCAGCCCACCACAGCTGCCAGAGTTCAGAGAGGGAGGCCATGAAGAAGTGGGGCCTCACAGGAGCGACAGAATGCTGCCAAGTGCACCTCTCTAACTGCACATTTTCATTCTCAGGGAGAAGGATAAGGATATGGAAGTTGATCCATATTATGGCTATGTGACTACTTAATATCAAAGCAATTAGCCAAAAACTGCAGTGTTGATAGTATTGTTCTCCTTGTCTTTTATTTTCATTATACTACTTACTAGACATATTTGCTTCTCAGAGGTTATAATATATAGTGATCACATTCCTGCTCGCTTCCCAATTCTTACGACTCTGAACCTCACACCCCAGCCATATAGTCATTACTAGTCTGGGACAAAGCAATTCCTGCAAATGCATGAAATACAGGACTTCAGGTGTACACAGACAAGCACTCATTGTGAAGTGAACATACCAATGGGTGACTATCTTTTTGATATGTTTATCTCAAGTTGTAGCCAGTTTGAAATCATCCATTTCATGTTTTAATTTATTTTATGTGTGTGTGTCATCCCCATGATTTCCTGTATGGAGTGCCCAAGGAAGACAGAAGAGGGCACCAGATCTCTGGAATCTGGATTTCACTGAGTCACTGAGTTTGAAAGTCAACATGAGATACTCTGTATTTATCCTGGGAACTGTAAGAAGAACAAGTGTCCTCATCTCCCGAGCCACCTCATCGAGCCCCATTTGGATCTGCATACTACAAACAACAGAACTACTTTTTATATAAGGCTGAAAAGATGTCACATTCTCAGTACATCACTGAGCTTCATCTGTGGCAATGCTTTTGGACACCAGGCTAGGTTCACTAATGTTCTGCACACAGTGATGCCATCAACATTGATGGGCAAGTACCTGTTTATAAAATATAATAAATCTATCAACGTGATCCACTATATAAACAAACAGAAAAAGAAAAACCATATGATTATCTCCCTAGATGTGGAAAAAGCCTTCGACAAAGTTCAACACCCTTTCATGATAAAGGTATTGGAGAGGTCAGGGATAACAGGAACACACCTAAACATAATAAGAGCAACATACAGCAAACCGACTGCCAACATCAAACTGAATGGAGAGAAACTTAAGCCAATTCCTCTGAAATCAGGAACAAGACAAGGCTGTCCTCTCTCTCCATATCTCTTCAATATCATACTAGAAGTTCTAGCTAATGCTATAAGACAACAAAAGGAGATCAAGGGGATCAAAATTGGAAAGGAAGAAGTCAAACTGTCTCTATTTGCAGATGATATGATAGTTTACATAAGCGACCCAATAAACTCTACCAGGGAACTCCTACAGCTGATAAACACCTTCAGCAAATTAGCAAGATACAAGATAAACTCAAAAAAATCAGTAGCCCTACTTTTTTCAGACGACAAAGAGACAGAGAAAGAAATCAGAGAAACATCACCCTTTACAATAGCCACAAGCAACATAAAGTATCTTGGTGTAATGCTTACCAAACAAGTAAAAGAACTATATAAGAAGAACTTTGTGACTCTAAAGAAAGAAATTAAAGAAGATACCAGAAAATGGAAAGATCTCCCATGCTCTTGGTTAGGTAGGATTAACATAGTAAAAATGGCAATCTTACCAAAAGCAATCTACAGATTCAATGCAATCCCCATTAAAATCCCACCACAATTCTTCACCGACCTTGAAAGGATAATAATCAACTTTATATGGAAAAACAAAAGACCTAGGATAGCCAAAACAACCCTATTCAATAAAAGAACTTCAGGAGGCATAACCATTCCTGACTTTAAGCTCTACTACAGAGCTATAGTTCTGAAAACAGCCTGGTATTGGCATAAAAATAGACAGGTAGACCAATGGAATTGAATTGAAAATTCTGATATTAACCCACGCACCTATGAACACCTGGTTATCGACAAAACAGCTAAAATTATACAATGGGGCGAGGACAGCATCTTCAACAAATGGTGCTGGCACAATTGGATGAGGGTGTGTAGAAGACTGCAGATAGACCTATGTTTGTCGCCATGCACAAAACTCAAGTCCAAATGGATCAAAGACCTCAACATCAATCCAGCCACATTGATCCTCTTAGAAGAGAAAGTAGGAGGTACCTTTGAACAAAGTGGTATAGGAGAACGCTTCCTGAACATAACTCCAGGAGCACAGACACAGAGAGCAACAATTAATAAATGGGACCTCTTCAAACTTAGAAGCTTCTCTAAGGCAAAGGACATAGTGGACGAGACCAAACGGCATCCCACAGACTGGGAAAAGATTTTCAAAAAGCCTATATCCAACAAAGGGCTGATCTCTAAAATATACAAAGAACTCAATAAACTAGTCAACAAAACACCAAATAACCCTATTAAAAAATGGGGTACAGAACTGAAGAACGAATTCTCAATAGAGGAAATCCAAAAGGCTGAAAGAAACTTAAGAAAGTGCTCCACATCCTTAGCTATCAGGGAAATGCAAATCAAAACAACTTTGAAATACCATCTTACCCCTGCCAGAATGGCTAAAATTAGAAACACCAATGATGACTTATGTTGGAGAGGATGTGGAGAAAGTGGAACACTCCTCCACTGCTGGTGGGAGGGCAAACTCATACAGCCATTTTGCAGATCAGTATGGCGGTTCCTCAGGATAATGGGAATTAGTTTACCACAGGACCAGGCAATCACCCTCTTAGGCATATACCCAAAGGAATCACATCCATGCAACAAAGACATCTGTTCAACTATGTTCATAGCAGCACTATTTGTAATAGCAAGAACCTGGAAGCAACCTAGATGCCCCTCAATTGAAGAATGGTTAATGAAGATGTGGCACATCTACACAAAGGAATACTACTCTGCAGAAAAAAATAATGTTATCTTGAAATTCGCAGGCAAGTGGATGGCACTTGAAGAAACCATCCTGAATGAGGTAACCCAGTCACAAAAAGAGGAACACAGTATGTACTCACTCATATATGGATTTTAGACCTAGATCAAATGATCACCAGCCTATAATTCACACCACCAGAGGATCTAGGATACAAGGTGTATTCTAAGAGATTCATATAAAGTCCCTCACAGAACTGGGAAGGGAAAAGTCCCTCAGAGCTCAGGGGAAGTGGGGGGGGGCAGCAAATGGAGAAAGAAGTAGGAGAAAACGAAGGGGAGGAAAGGAAAATATGTGCGACCTCCAACATTTCAGGTGCCTTTAGGCCTTCTTAGTCTGCACTCTTCCCAGAGTCTTCTCCATGACAGCTTGCCTCCTATATTCCTTTATCCTGACCAGCAAGGGAACTGTTGCAGCCATGGGGAGACAGCAACTGTAATGAGCATGAGAAACAGACTGCACCCTCCACAGTGGATGCCACTTCACTGCCCCTCCCTTAGCCATGGAGCTAAACCCAAGGCACATATCCCCCAGAGGACAAAGCTGCTCCATGATGTCATGGAAGGTGCCAAATTGGAAGTGTGATTGCTACACATCGATTTCCCTGGGGCAAGTCTGTGTGTGCACTGTGTCTATGTTGTTTCCTTTGCACAAAGGTTTTTCCAGCAGAAATTTAAACAACAAAGAGTCCTGGTGGCTAAAAGCTGCTTAACACAACGAAGAAAGGGAAGGAGTGCATGAGGCCTGAAGTAGACTTCATAGGAGACCTCAGGAAGCCTAGATGAGAGACAGGAAATTGGAACAGATGAAAGAAAAGAGGGTTGAACAAAAGAAGCTGAATCAGGGATACCTTTCACAACAGAGTCACAAGACAACTTCCAGGGAATTGACTCAGAGTACAAAAAATCAATCGAGACAGAGTGTGAATCTGCTGGACTCAGTCTCTAGACTAGAATAGATGTCAGGATGAGTGTGTTTTCTCCCCAGGGAAACTAGTGCCACTAAGGAGAAATAGAAGAGGTGCATCCAAGGCCTTTAGTTTCTCTTGGCCACTGCTACATGGATAACTACTGCTCCCCACCACTGCCTGGCTGTTCCCCATTCCTCATATAAGAAGCTTCCTAGGAGCAGGGTCACATACCTAAGGCATTGGTACTTGAGCAGATAAGAGATATGCCAGGAAGGGGAAGCAAGCACTGGAGCGCTATTAGAGGGGAGAGAGAACACTGTGAAGATTAAGCTTAGGATGTGATGATTAATTCCCCTGCTGTGTCCTTTTGGCATGACGCAAAGTCAATATTATGATGTTCATAAAAGGAAATTACTTTATTCCTAATGGCTTAGAAAGGTTAATGAGACTAAAATAAATGGTACAAACACACATGAGTGTGTGAATCTGTGTGTCCTTGTAAGTCAACTGCTTGACAGGCAGGAAGTATACCAGAGCTTGGAAAGCAGAGGAGGGTGGCTGTCTCAGTTCAAGGACAGCCAGGGCTACACAGAGGCACCCTATCTCGAAAAAAAAAAAAAAAAAAAAAAAAAAAAAAAAAAAAACAGAGAGTGAGAAAGAAAGAAAGGCAGATGGAGAGAAATTCCAAGTGAGAACATAGCTGACAGTGAATAAAATGGAGTTTGGCTGGACATGGGGTGCACTGTGGGGTGCACTTGTGCCCATCTTGGCGCAAGAACAGAGAGTTAAAAGCTGTCCTCAGCAAGTCTTAAGACCTAAAGATCAAAGGTGTGGCTACAGTAGAATGTTTGCTGTCTTAGTCTAAGTAATATCAGATCTGAATCTGAGGTGTGGCTACTCCTGACCTCAAGTCTAAGGAACAAGAAGTTTGGAGCAAAGGTGTGATTATTGAACCCTTAGAATAAGGGAGGAAGAAAAGTCTGTTTGTTCCATATACATGATACTGTGTTCCCCTTTTTGGTTAAGGTATATAAGAGTAGTGAAAAATAAACTTTTGGCATTTCATTATTGCCTGATCTGTCGTCCTGACCTTTATTCTGTCTCTCTGTCTTTTCTTTATTGTCTCTAGGTAGCCTTTCCCTTGTCCACACTCCCTCACACAGGTATGGACTTGGGGCAGCTTGGCTGGCTCAGATTGCAGCCCCACAAAGACTGCTCCTGACCATGCACATGTGTGATCCCAGCCCTAGAGAGACTGAAGCAAGGAGATCATTAATTATAGACAAGGCTGGGTTATAGAGACAGAGCCTGTTTTAATAAGCAAAGCAAAAGTGTAAAATAAAAGGAAAGTGTTATTAAGACAGGGAAAGGCAGATTCATAACTTTTCCATTCACAATTTCTTAGAATTATGGCTGCTTCTATCCTTTTCACTTACATGATGAATGCCTGTACTGTTGTTTTTAAAGCACAGGTCAATTTTGAATTTGTTTTTTGTACTTTCATTGGGTTATCCATTCTTCAGTCTCCTTAACTTTCTGAACAGGAGGAGGGATGTGCTGTCCTGGTTGAGGCTTTGCACTTGGGTGTGGCTTCTCCTCAGTAAAGTCAGGACATCAATACTTCTGATGGTTGATTGAGCGAAAACATGATCACAACCTTTCATCTGTTCAGATGTTTTCAGTCAAAAGTATCAGAAATTCAAATTTGAACTGGTAAGAGGAAACTTGCAGTCAGGTGTGGTGCCACAGGTTTATAATCCCACAAGGAGAAAGAGGTGGGGGACCATGAGTTGAGGCCAATTTGAACTGCACAGTGGGTAAGAAAGAGAACTAATTTATTATACACACAGCGAGTTGAGAAATCAGAGCAGTCCAGGGCTGGCTGACATAGTGGTTTGTCTACACCCTGCACAATTCCACTTTTCGAATCTTTTACACTTATTTATCTTTATGTGTATGAGCATTTTCCAGGGATGTATGGACACCAGGAGGATGTCTTGTGCCCACAGAGGTCAGAAGAGGGTGTCAGATCCCTTGGGTCTGGAGTTAAGGATGGTTGGGAGCTTCCAAGTGGATTGAGGAAGCTGAACACAGGTCTGTGCAAGAACAAGTTCTCCTACCTATTGAAACACCATTCCACCTCCCAAGATTCCACTTCTCTTGCTCCCCCTGCAATTTTCTGCCTGTGCTCCCCTTTGGGGGAGTGGCATTCCTTCATACTAGCTGCTGACTTTCATGTAGAGGATGTGTCCCAGTGTTTTACCGACTTTTTTCTTTTCTTATTTGACATATTGAGTTTTTGTTTTCTTTTTTTATTTAATTTCTTTATTTAATTTATTATTTTACATGTCAATTGCAGTTCCCTCTTCCTCCCTCACTCACTCACTTTTATACTCTCTGCCTCCACACATGCACCCTGATCACCCCCCCTCCCATCCCCCCCAGCCCAATTCCACATGTAGGGCAATGACATCCAGGTGGGGTCATGTAGATCTGTCAGGTAATTTCATGTAGGGACTAGGACTTCTCTCCTGTCTCTAGGTTAAGGCAGTATCCCTCCATGGGGGGATGTGTTCACAAGGTCCTTTTGTGCACCAGGGATACATACTGGTTCCACTGTCTGAGGTCCCTTAGACTGCTCAGTCCTTCTGGCTGAGAACCATTTTCATAGGGGCCTGAGTCAGTCCCATGCTCGATTCCGAGCTATCAGTCTGGGGTCTGACAGCTCCTCCTTGTTCAGGTCAGCTGTCTCTATGTGTTTCCATACCTGGTCTTGTCCTCTCTGACTGCATCTGGATTCTAGTTAGACTCAGTGTTTAGTTATGGGTGTTAGCTTCTGTTTCCAAACAGGTATTAGATGAGGGCTCCATGGACAAGTTAGTAGGTGATCTCAGTATCCAGGAAAGGCATTTATTTTAGCCTTTCCACAGTTGCTCAAATTGTTAGTTGGCGGCACACTTGGAGGTCTCTAGACCTTTCTTTAGCTTCAGTTTTCTCTTCAAACTTTTATGCTCTCTCTGTCTCTGTCTCTGTCTCTCTCTCTGTTTCTCTCTCTCTCCCCTGATCTCTCCGTGGGTGTACGTGGGTCAGGAGTTTGATATCTGCAACTCTGGATGATCCAAGCTCTCTTGAAGTTCTCTCCTCTAGCACAGGGCAGGCCTTGGTGTCCAAAGATCAGGTGAATGTGGCCTCAAGGTGGCCAGGCATGGATAGGTGGGTCCAGTGTGCTCAAAGCAGTCCCAGGAAGTTCTATGGAGTTGGAGGGTTTGCTGAACCCACACTGTGGCCCAATACTCACCTGAAACAGTGGGCCCAGTAGGACAAAGGGTGAGGGGAAGGCAGTATCTGGGTGAGTGTATGGTGCAGAGTACCAGGACTGTACTATCCAGAGCCAGGATATATGGGGGAGTGAGATGCAGAGCTAACCCAGTGAGTTCCCAGGGATGGATGTGGTGGTGGGGGATTGGACCTGAACTGGTCCTAGACTCACCTCCAGCAGAGGGCAGGCCTTAGAGTCCAAAGATCATGCCAGTGCAGCCTCAAATTGGCCCCACATGGATAGGTGGGCCCAGTGTGCTCAGAAAGTTCCATGGAGGTGGAGGGGCTGTTGGACCTGCACTCTGGCCCTATTGTCACCCGAAGCAGTAGGCCCAGCAGGACAAAGGGTGAGGGAAAAGCAGGCTAGGTGGTGTATGGGCAGAGTCGGGTTTGCCCTTTTCAATATTTCCAGACAACAGCATCAGGAATGATCCTAGTTAGTTTTAATTGTCAATTTGACACACACTTGAGGCATCTGAAAGAAAGCTCCAATAGAGAAATTGCCTAGACCACTTTGGCCTGGTCATATCCGTGGGGGAATTGTCTTGACTACTAATTAAGGCAGGAGGACCCAGATTACTGTAGGCATCACCATCCATAAGTAGGTGGCCCTTTATTGTATGGGAAAGCTAGATAAGGAATGGTGATCCTGTAAGTGATACAACAAGCAACATTCTTCCATTGTTTCTCCTTCAAGCCCCTGCTAGAGTTCCTGTCCTGACCCCCCTGAATGTGTCCTGGAAGTATAAGACATACAAAACCTTTCCCCTTTAAGTTGCTTTGGTGATACTGTGTTATCATACCAATTAAATGAGGGGAGGGGAAACAGGAAAGGGTGGTGTCAAGCTGGTTACTGCAGGCCAGGCAAACTGGATTCCCAGGAAGTAGTCTGGGAAGTTGCATGATATACCCACAGCACTGATCACTCCAAGTGACCATCTGTCACCCCAGCCAGCCCCCAAATAATGACACAGAGACTTCTTATTAATTATGAAAGCTTAGCCTACAGCTAAGGCTCAGTTCAGAGCTCTTAGAACATAAATTAAGCCATTTACATACATCTATGTTCTATAAACATATTTATAGTTATCCATGTTCTATTACATGGTGTTATCTCTCTTCCATATTGCTCTTCTGTGTCCTCTGTGTATCTAGCAGGCCACTCTGCCTTTCTTCTTCCTAGAGTCCTGACTGTCTCTGGGAGTCCTGAGTATACCTTATGCCAAACTACTGGATGTCCAGGATGTTATTACACCAATCACACCAATACATCTTTTAAACACTGTACAAATATCACACGGCATCTCAAAAGAAGGGAAGAGGCAGTATATCCTCTAGGGTCAACTGGTGGTTGACCTAGAAGTTGCTGGCTCCCTGTCCCCACAATTGGACAGAGATATTCTGGTGTCCAAGAGGATGCCCTCAGGTAAGCAAATACAGAGTTGGTTGTTGGACTTCAATTTGTAGGAAGTGGGCTGGCACTGAGTACTTTCCAGGGACCCCTTTGACCTTAAGAGTTACCAACATCCAAGTTTGCATAGGAATCTCAGGGACTTGCATTCAGCAGGCAAGATGGAAACAGGGATTTGAAGCCAAGTTTCTAGTGCTGCTGCCATTGCTTTCCCCAAACCCTGTAGGATTAAGACCTAAACTAAGAACTCATTCCCCCTGCTGCTGCCCTCAGGGAGAATAACTATAACCCTCTATAACAGGAGAGATGCTTTCAAATGCAAAATGCTAATGCTCTTTTGGCTCCCACAGCCCTGAAAGCACCCTAGCCAGTCCTTGGAACCTGAGATAAATAATGGCCCCCTTTTGCTTCCCCCTCCACCCTCTGGTGCTCGAGTATATAAGCTAGCCCCTGGAGAAAAGTAAGATATATAATGAAAAGCCCACTTAATATCAGTGTTATTAACCTCAGCACCCTCCCCAGTTTCTTGGGCTTCTACAGCAGAGCAGGTGCCGCAAAAGCCCACTAGTCACACATTAGCATGGGAGTTTTAGGTCAATTAATAAATAAATACGAAAAATAAATTTTAAACGTGCCAAGTGGCCACATTAAATCAGCTATCAAGGCTGATGGCCACACCCTGAGATTTTGTACTGCCACCCCCACTCCTTAAAGAGCTGATTTAGGCCAATTGGCTATTTCTGCAGTGCTAATGAGAATGGGAACAAACACACAGCTAGCAATGGAAGCATGTGGCTTCAGCCCTGCTACAGAAACTGAAATCCCAGGAGGTAAGATATGAGATACTCAGAATTGAAACAAGAGAGAAGACAACTCTTTTCCTTGTAGTGCTAAGAACAAGTTATCATTGGGTAGTTCCACATAAGCTACCCTCCTTCCTTTGTGACAGGGTCTAGTCTTGTAAAGATATGCCATTTTCTTCTATGTCTTTAGTTCATCACTGGAAAGGAAAAATTTCCAGAAGCCTCATCTCCAGTTCTTAAACTGGGAAAATGTGACTTGAGTAGGAGAAGTTATATTATGTGTGACTTTTTTGGAGAGTGTTTGTTTTTATTTCCTCCTGATCTCGAGACTTCCTGCCCTCAGCTACCAGACCATGGTCCTGGACCTTTGAAATATACACCCAAGATAAGTGTGTATCTGTCCCAACAGAGTTCCAACCAATTGAAGAGAGCAAACTGCTCCAAATGTGTCATCCATAGGTGCATCTCACTGGATTTCTGACTATCCTGAAGCTCTGCAACACAGACTGCTCCAAGGCAAACATGCACTTCCTTAGCCTCAGGTAGTCCTGCAGGACCCACACAGGGAGCCAAATGGCCTACCCTCTATTGTTTTCCCATCCTTTGACCATTATTCCAGCCTTCCTGGGCCCTGACATTAATGCCCCAATGTCAGCAGGTAGTAGTTATAAAAGAGACTACATCACCCCTTATCATCACAAAAGCCTAGAATATTAGGTCACAAAGCCAGCACTTCTCACCCCACCCCACCCTAAACCTCACCCTCCCAGGGGCTGGACTTCTGAGCTTCCCTTCCTGCAGCTTATATCCTTATATAACTCAACCATTTTTGGCTGTGCCAGTCTCTTGGTCTATTGGCCTGGGAAGCCTTGGTTGAAAGTTCCTCACTTGCTCTCTCTCCCTCTCTCCTATTGTGGTCTGGTTTAATCTGCCAGTGTGTGCAACCTGGAGCCTTCCGTCTGCCTGATTTCTCCATTATATCTACAATAAAATTTTTCCCCATACTTTAATAGCCATGTCCTCCGTTTATTTCATTTTTCATTCAGTTGTATGTATGTGTTGTTATATGCAGTGGGAGGCGAACCTTAGCAGATCCCATGGCGTGTGAGATACACATAGGACAAAAGGCAGAACTTATGTAAGAAGTTTATTGGGAGAAGGGAAGAGAGTGAGGAAGGGGAAGGAAGAGATGTGAGAGTTAAAGAGTGGGGTAGCAAAGACTTGTCTGCTTCTTCAGAGGAACAGCAGGTAAGAGAGAGGGAATAGGCAGAGCCAGTCTCTTTTAGGGAGCTCCTGTGCATGCATAGAGCCAGTATACTGCTTCCCATGGGTGGAAGGGAGATGCATTGTGCTTGGTCTCCAAGGGACAGGGCCAAGCTGTGCCTGGATGCTAACATTCCCTCCCCCCCGCTTTATGTATTGAAAAGTAAGCAGTCAGGCATGGCAGGTTAGGGGAATAAGGGCATAGAGTATTCAAGACTGCTTCCTTCCGACCTGAGGGGGGCATTGACCATCCTTGGGGGACCTGAGACATGTTAATATGTGGCATGAGGGGGACCTTATGAGATCCCATAGCAGGTGAGATGTAAAAGCCATGCAGGCAGAATGTAAGTGGGGAGTTTACCCTGGGAAGGGAAGGCAGAGAGTGGAGACAAGAAAGAAGCAGAAAGCAGAGAGAAAGAAAGAGAAGCAGAGAACTGTTTGCCTCTTCAGAGGGACAGCAGGAAAGAGAGGAAGTAAGTGGAGCTTCTCTCTTAAAGGGACCTTTTGTAGCTGTGTCCAGAACCAGGATACTTCTTGTCATGTGCACAGGGTAATGCATTCTGTCAGCTCCCCCAGGGAACATGGTGTGTCTGGGTGCTAACAGTATCTACTCTGGTGCTTGATGAGGCCATAATGGAGTGTCAGATTCCCTGTAATTAGAGTTAATGATGTTGTAACCCACTTTGATGTGGATGCTGTAAATTTATCCCTGGTCCTCTGCAAAAGCTGCCAGTGCCAGTGCAATTAACCTCTGAGCCATCTCTCCTGCCCATTATGTGACATTTTTTTAAGGACTGTTCAGGGAATAAAACAATATGGAAATTGTAGCCACTGGTCTTTGTATTTTTAGTTTGACTTAAAAAACACAGGACCAAACATTAAAACTAAGAATTTTTGTTCATCTTGTTATCCAGGTATGGTAACACACATCTTTAACCACAGAATTCAGGAGAGTGAAGCAGGATGACCATGAGCTCAAGGCCAGCCTGGGCTAAATGGTGAGCCAAGTGACAACTAGAAATTACAACTAGTAAATAACAAGAACTTCTTTGCTAGGCTCAATGACACTGGGACATAACCCAATCTACTTGGAAGACTGTGGCAGGAGGATCATGGGGTCAGTCAGCCTGGATTACTTAGTCTCTTGCCTCTTAATAAATTAAAGCATGAGTCTACAGAGTGGCTAAGCATTAACAGCACTTGTAGCTCTTGCAGAGGACTTGGGGTCAGTTCCCAGCACCCACAGGCAGATCACTACCATCCCTGAATCCAAATCCAGGGGTCCCAATACACTTTTCTGGCTTCTGCATACACCAGGTACGCATATGGTGCACATATACAAGCAAAACACTCTCACATACATAAAACAAATAAATCGTTTTAACAAATACTAATTAAAGCAAGACCCAGACAAGACTCTTACTGTACTAAATTAAAGACTTCACAGAACCAGACAGGTATTATATCTATTATATATATATATTTCTTATCCAGGTGTACTTTTTAAATTTTCACAATCATAAGGAAAAAAACAGACAAGACAATAGAAAAATTGTAAAAACGGTCCAAATAGATAATAATCAGTGGTGTTAATCATTGAGGAAACCTTGTGGCTAAAATGAAAAATAGAAACATTGCCAGGGCCTAGAAGGAATTTAAATGATATAGAAGCCTTTCACAAATGTTCTTGGAAAAACACAAGAGAAAGTTTTGTGGGCTTCAGCATCCTGCATGACCTTTCTTTGTGGGTAAGACAGGATGCTGAAGAAGGAGAGGGCTTTATGAACTACTCCCGGACAAAGTAGGTTGGAAGAGTGTGACCCATTACAATGTTTTCATGAATGTACTTCATGCCATCTGATTATATTCACATATTCCCCTTACTTGCCCCTCATATCCACCCCACCGGTCCCCTTTCTCTTCAGAAATAGACTCTCCTCTACATCCATTTGTTATTGCTATTATCTTTTATACATAGACTGTTCACATGAAAGAGTGTTATTTTATGGCAAGTAAAAATATATATATATATAAATATATATATATATATATATATATATTTATATATATATATAATTACTTGGGAGTTTGTTTTTAATTAAGCAATAAGACTTGATGGGTCCTGGCTGTCACTTTATTAAGATACTCCTAGGGTGTAGGGATGAATTTGGTCCACACGAGTGCCTCAAATCAGTTCAGAATGTGAGTAGATTATTACTCTCTGGAATTAATGCAAGATAAGCTTTAATATCAAGAGAGTACAGTGTTATTAACCTCAACACCCTCTGCAGTTTCTCGGGTTTCTACAGCAATTGGAGGTCCTCACTGAAAAGCTAGGTAAGTGTAAGGGGTTGACCCTTTTGCCTGTAGGGACTTATTGGGGTAAATAAGTAAATAAACAGAAAAAAGAGAGATGGGGAATTCACCCAGAAAGTTTGAATTAGAATTTCAATTAAAGGAAATTCTAGAGGAACAGGAAACTGCAGTAAAGACAGAAACTTTCAAAGGATTTTTAAAATCCATTCAACAGGCTAGTAAAAGTGAGGTGGAAGAGCATAAGATGCTATCTAAGAAGCCACTAGGTGCCTGTGCAGATCAGAGAAAGACCTTATCTTCAGGGAAAGACAGGGACTTTTCTAAGGATCCTGGAGTGAAGCCCAATGAGAGACATCCTCCCAAAAGCTGCCACCATAGCTCTTTCAGAGCTGCAGCAGGGCTTGGGGGAGCTAAGGTGCATCAGGCTTAAGCACTAGGTCAGCAGGAACTCAGAGTTGCTACAATGGTGATTTCTTGCTTTTCAAATAGCTGCACTCACAGATAAGCTGCAGCAGGCAAGCCCAGGCCTAGAGAGCAAAGGCAGGAGGAGACCTAGATGTCTGCTGCTTTAGGAGCTGCTGCCATGGCCAACACCCTGTCAAGAGTATAGAATAACTAATGCAGCCTGTCAGAAAGTGTTTTAAGGACTCATAAAAAACATTTAAAAAAAAAAAAAAAAAAGAGAGAGAGAAAAAGAAAAAAAGTGGGGAAAAAAGTAAAAAAGTGACATATATTGGGATTTGTTCAGATTTTGGATGTTCATAATTCAAGATTTAGTTATAACAGCTGCATTACAAGATGTTCTATTTCAAGAAACTAATCTTGGTCTAAAGAAAAGGAGAGCTGAAAAATGTAAGGTGTGGCCACACATGTGAGTGTCTGAAGTGTGATTGTGAATTTGTAAATGTGTGAATCCCAACAATAGGTACTACTTGAATTGCAAGAGAGAGATATGAGGGATGGAGATCTTCATCTCTGATAACTTTCAGTCTTGCAGAATGGAACAGTAGGAAATGGTCAAAGCCAGAGTGGGCTGAGAGCCAGAGAAATCTGTATGGATGGCTCAAAAGAGTTTAGAAGAGTAGAGAATACAAAAATCTTCCTAAATTTTGGTGGTTAAAAAAGAAATTGAAAGAATGGAGGTTAATATAAGATTTGAGATAAGCTATTGAAAGGAGGCCTCAGGAAACTGCAGGCCATGTTTGGCCCTCCACCTAGAAAGGTGTCAGTGAAAATGCAAATGAGACCATGTCACCTATTGAGAAAAAGCCTCAGGGAATTGCAGGCCTGTTTGGCCCCCAACCTAGAAAGGTGTCAGTGAAAATGCAAATGAGACCATGTCAGCTAATGAAAGCTTTACAGGTCATAGTAGAAAGTTTTCAAAAGTATTTGGGACTTATGTTACATTAGAAAAGATAGCTTATGATCATTGAATGATTTTCAGAAGTTGTTAGAAAATTTTGAAATGGTTACGTCCTTTTTTAAAAGCACCTATTGGTGATTTGAAACCTTTAAGCCATATCCTGAAAGAAGATACTGATCCCAATTCACCTAGACAGCTAACTGAAGAGAGTAGACAAGTTCTCTTACAATCGGAGAATTCAATCCAGCATCAACAGATATGCTATATTGACTATGCAAAACCATGGGATACTTATGTGTTTCCCACACAGCATAGTCTGACTTCTGTCTTATGGCAAGAGGGATCATTGTTATGGTTGCATTTACCTGTTTCCCCAGCTAAAGTGTTAAATCCTTATTTTGAAGCAGTAGCTTATGTGGTACAAAAATGCCATATGGACTCTAGGAGATATTTTGGCAAGGAACCAAATGTAATACATGTTCTCTATAACAAAAAGCAAGTTGATTGGTTATTTCAAAACAGTGATTCATGCACAATTGCTTTTACTCCGTTTTTGGGAAAAATTGATAATCAGTTTCCAGCTCGTAGACTGCTGCAATACGCATTAATGCATCCTTTTGTATTCCCTAAAATTGTAAGGGGTAATCCTGTTCAAAGTGCTATGTTAGTATGTACTGATGGTTCTTCTGATGGAAAAGCAGCTTATATTATTTATTGATGGGAAAAAATATGTAGTACGGACAGATTCAGATTCAGCTCAGATAGTTGAATTAGGAACTGTTGCAATAGTTTTTCAGCTTCGAATGAATGATTCATTTAACTCATATAGTGATAGTCATTATGTTTTCAGAGCTTTTCAAGTTATAGAGATGGTTCCATACATTGGAACTAATAATAATCAGGTTAAATTACTGTTTGAGCAAATTCAAAGTGTCATTCATCAAAGAAAGGCACCGTGCTTTGTGGGTCATATAAGAGCTCATTCAAACCTTACTGACAAAAATCGTCGCTTTATCTCAGGTAGAATTGGCTCAGCAGCCACACAGTTTTCATCATCAAAATAGTGATAGTCTAAGAAAACATTTTGGTTTAACTAGAGAGTTGCAGACCATTCAGGTTACTTCCAGCTCTATATCCTGACTGGCCTCCCACTAATTTATGTGGGAGAGAACTCTTAGAAGAGATGGGATTTGTCCATACTACCCAAACCCTTGCCCAAGGCACTCTGCCAAGAAACAATGCTCTCTAGATGATGTTTAAAATGGGCTGGGACAAAGGATGAGGGTTAGGTAAGCTGTAGCAAGGAGATGTTCCCTTTGTGGCCACTCTCCCATTAGACAGTCAAGGTTATAGAAAAGGATTTAGGGAATTCAGCAGAGTTATAATACCAAAGAAGGAAAGGTTCTACTTTCCCTTTCTATAAGATTTATTTTTTGGGGGGGAGGGGGCTGTAGTGAGCTATTCACCTTGTCAGCATCTGTGGCACTGACCATGCCCATTGGGGGTGGAGACAGGGGTGGAAGTGACCTGGGGAACTAGGTCTGAGGAGGAATCTGGGAGAGTTCTCTTGCTTGGAGAGGACAGCATCCAGTGGAACCTGCTGGTGTTCATCTGTCTAGCTTGTAAGTTATTTCTCCCTGAATAAACATCTGTTTGGCCTATTTGTTTATCCTGATTCTTATTAAACCACGATAGGTGACACACTTGTTAAGAGCACTGGCTGCTCTTCCATAGAGCTAGCTTCAGCTCCCAGCACTGACAAAGAGGATAACTGACCTCCCCTGTGAGGCAATGACTTGTCTTTCCCAGGACTCTTTCTCAGTGCAGGCACTCAGAAAAACATACCTGTTTCTTCCTTTTTTGATCTCCTTTTCTTTCTGGTACTGGCCACTGCCTTGGCATGTGAGGTAGTCTGAAGGTCATATGGAGCAGCATTCTTAGGAGATGTGACTTTGTTGGAGTGGGTATGACTTGTTAGAGGAAGTGTGTCACTATGGGCTGCTTCCTAAGCTCAAGATACTGCCCAGTGCATCTCAGTCAATTTCCTCTTTCCTGCAAGCCAAGATGTACCCAATACCACGTCTCCTTTCATGCCACATGCTTCCCACAATGCTCCTTGTTATTGTGATATTGGACTGAACCTCTGAAAGTGTAAGTTACCACCTTATTAAGAATTGCTGTGGTCATGGTTTGTCTTCACAGCAATAGAAACCCAAACTAAGACAGTATGCTTTCCTGGATACATTGGGCTTTCTCACTCTGTTTCTTAAAATCCCCCTCCCTTCTCCCAATCCCCATGTAGCTGTTTATTTCCCATGTCACTGCATACAAACAGTATGGCTTTCTTTCTTCCTCCTCTATTTCCCTTCACCAGGGAGCTGACATGATTTACAGCTTGCCTGCCCTGTTGTTTTCATTTCAAACTACATTAAAATTGTCCTCAAGCTCCCTTCTGGGCCTATTTCTAAATTCTTTACTAACAAGACTAAAGACTCCAATGTAGAAGTCACAGTGTCTTAGTTAGGATTTCTATTGCTGTGATAAAAGACCATGACCAAACTTAATCTGGGAAAGAAAGGTTTAATTTCTCTGGTCATACTACTAAGGAAAGTCAGGGCATAGAGTCTAGCAGGAACATGGAGACAGAAGCTGAAGAAGAAGCTGTGGAGGGGTACGGCTTACTGGTTCACTCATGATTGCTTTTTCAGCCTCCTTTTTTATAGAACCCAGGACCACCATCCTAGGGATGACCACAACCATTGTGGGCTGGGCTTGCCCCAATCAATCATTAACCAAGAAAATGCCCAGCAAACTTTCCTACAGACCAGATGGAGGTATTTTCTCAACTCAAGTTCCTTTTCCCAAATAACTACATTGTGTTGACAATCTAACCAACCAGGATACTCAAGTTCCCCAGTAACAAAACTCAATAACTTCACCCATTTTTCTACTTTTTGGTAATTAAAATGTATATGTGAGTGTTCTCCCCAGGTTTTCTTTTTGTTAAGCCAGTATACACACACACACACACACACACACACACACACACACACACACACACACACACAAACCATATGCTAGCTTAGTGCCTGAATAGGCCAAAAGCAGGCATTAGAGCCCCTGGAACTGGATTACAGATGGTTGTTAACCTGTGGGTGGTGGGAATCTAACCTAGGTGATCTGGAACAGTGAGCACAGCTCTTTACCACTCGCCATCTCTCTTGCCCCATGCAATCTTACTTCCTTTGATGCTTTCTTTGGAAAGAAGTTTTGGTTTCTTTGATTCATTAGTTTGGTTTTCTTGACACAAGTCAAGTAGAGTAGTCTCAAGCTCATGACCCTCTTGTCTGTCTCCTTATTACTCAGATCACAAGTATGAGCCCTGCTTTGAAAGATTTGGCAAGCTATTTTGCCCTTGATTTCATGTGAAAATATCTCTGCCCACTCTGTGTTTCCTTTTGTTGGGTTTCCTTGATTACTTTTGGTGTGCAAGATTGGAAGTAGAACATTGTTTGGAAGGAATGTATTGTTTGAAGAGGTTTTTTGTACGTTTGCCATTGACTTCACTGATTTGGTTATCATATTTATTCATAGTTCTCTTTCTTATGGTTTGTGGGAAGGAGACTCCAGTTACAGAAATTCTGCCTAGTAGCTATGGAAAAGAAGGAAATGCTGACCAACACTCAGTAGATAGAAGCAAGTAGTTCTCAGTGAGTTCAAGGCCAGCCTGGTGTACAGAGAGAGTTACAGAACAGAGAAACTCTGTCTCAAACACAAAGAGAGAAAGAAGGAAGTGCTGACCCCTGCTGACTCAAGGTTGTTAAGGAATATCCCAAGGAGGAAACAAGAGGAACTTTATGTTTACAGCATGTGAGGAGAGACTTTAAACAAGGAAAAACTATGTGTTATTTTATTGTGTTTTTCCCCCTCTCTTTTCCATAGGAAAATGTCCAGAATGAAGATTTCTAATGTATCTATGACACCCACACTCCTAGCTCAACACAAATGGTGCTATATATTTGAAATTCTAGCATATTAAACCATTACACACTAACAAACACACACACACACACTCACAGATACACACACTCACACACACACACACACACACATATACACACACCAATTCTTTGATGATCAAAACCACAAAATGCTCTCCAAGCTGTGTAAACTGATGCTCTCTGAAGGACTGAGAGGCACTGGGAAGCAGAGGTGGGCTAGTAGAGATAGGATCTCCACCGGCACCAGACTGCAAGGTGAGTGTGGCAAAGCACAGGCCTGGGTGAATAACCCCATGCAGCCACTGCAGCTTGATAAAGGATAGGGACTCAGCCCACATCTCACTTGTCTCAGGCAAAATTAGATGAATCACCCAGTTGAATTCATAAGAATTCTCTGAAGAAACCACATTGATGTTTTTTGCCATCCTGGCAGGAGCCAAGAAGGTACAAAGACAGCCATGTATGTCACTCCATTTGCCTAGTGATTATTGAAACAAAATACTTGAAGCAAGTGGAATCTCCTCAGAGTCTGATCTTGAAGGAAGGAAAGGCCAAAGCCTCAACCAACCATAAGAGGCCTCCTGAAAAGATATTTTACACATTTCCAAAAACATATGTGACCACCTTATAAGAGGATCCAAAATGAGCTAATGAGGAGTCAATGATGGGTGGGACTCTTGGCCAGGACTGCTTAGGTATCCTTGCCTCTTACCCTCCATTTAAATATCAACCTCACTTCAGGACTCCTGGACTGTGGGATTGAGTGTGAATGGACCTCTATTTCTCTGCACAGTGTGTCACACAGAACATATCTCCTTTCTCTACTCTTCACAATTAATTGTCTCTCTAAACAGCCCACTGAGGAGAGATGGCTAAGCTTAGCTTGTAAGGACTGTGATGTGTTGAGATCTTCATACTGACTAGGAGGACTCTGACTAGAAAGCGATGGAACCCAGTAGGCCAAAAAACAAATGATCTTGCTCTGACCATGACCAAAAGCAAGGAGAAGAAGAAAACTCATTTTTGCTTACATTTCCAGAGAGAGAGAACCATAATGGCAGAGGCTGAGTGGCAGCCAATGGCTGGAGCATGAGGCTGAGAGACCACACTATACCCTCACATAGCAAGCAGACACCAAGGTGGAATGGGGAAATTTGTAAATTTTCAAAGCCCACCCACATGATATACTTTCTCTCTATAGCCTTGTCCCTATTAGTTTCATAACATCCCCAAAACTGTGGCCAACTAGGAACAAGTATTCTAAGGAATGAGACTATGGGAGGGGTCAATGTCATTTAAGATACCATAGCAAGTCAAAGCACTTGCCACCAATTCTGAAGACCTGAGAATGATCCTTGGAACCTGTGCTGGAGGAGAAAATTGACTCCTGCAAGTTATCGGCTGACCTCCACATGCTCACACACATGCACATGTGCAAACATACATACATTAAATATCTAAATATGAAAATGGTAGACAAAGCAATTTTGGAAAGAAGAGAAAAGAGATTTATTCAAAATGGCTACACTAGGAAGAACAGATGAAGGGGTCCAGTAATGTAGCATCCATCTTTAGCACATGAATTTGAGCCTTAGAGTTAAACACAGGAAGAACTGTGGCAGAGGATGAGAGATGCAGATGATTAATTGGTCCATGGAGGGTGCAGTCTGGGGTATCCTTGCCTCATCTCTGGAAGGAGGGAAGGAGGGAAGAAGGGAGAGAGAGAGAGAGAAGAAAGGAGGAAGGGAGGGAAGGAGAGAGGGAAAGCAGAAAGAAAGGAAGAATAGAAATATCTTAACGACCGCTTTAGAGGAAAAGTAAGTGTGCATGCCCCACTCAGACTTTTTTCTTTCATTTAAAAAAGTTTATTTTATTTTTAAATTTTATATGTATGAGTTGTATGTGTTGGATCCCCTGGAACTAAAGTTACAGACAGCTTCTGTGTGAGTGTTGGGAATTCAACACTGGTCCTCTGCAAGAGCAGAAAGTGTTCTTAATAGCTGAGCTGGCTCTCTGGCCCTTCTTTGCTGATTTTTGAATTGTTATTGGTGATTCTACTTCCCACATATTTTAGAGTTAACCGGTATTAAAGTTGATATTTGATGGATGTAGCACTTAAGTTGAGAAGGACAGAAATTTCAATAATGTGGTATGTATCAGCCTTTGTGACAGCTAGCTGTTCAGGTTACTTAGCTCCTCTCTGATTTCTTTTATCAGAATTTTCTGATTTTTAAGATTAAGTCTAGAATATATTTTGTTACTAAACTTATTAAATATTTCATATGATGGTATGGTAAATGACATTATTTTAAGATTGTGTTTCCCAAGCGTCTGTTCCTGGTGGATAGAATATTATTTATTTTTTACATTATGTGTATAGGTGTTTTGTATGCATCATTGTCTTGCCTATACCTGTGGAGGACAGTCAGGACATAGCCCAACTGCTCAGTCATTACTTTACTCCAAATTCTGTCTGCACACACACACACACACACACACACACACACACACACACACACACACAAACCAGCACAACACAGCCCTGCCTTAAGGCCCTCTTACAAGAACAAGTCTCTTATGGTGCTGAGGAGAGGATACAGAAATTACAATGAACTGGCACCAATAAATACCAACATACAATGGTAGATATCCTTCTATACATATGTTGCTCTCTTGGTTGATGAATAAACCACTGATGGGGCAATAGCCAGGCAGGGGGTATAGGCACAACTGTAGGAGGAAGGAGGAAGGAGACAGAGGGAAGCATTTAGAGAGATTGGAAGGTGGGAGGTGCCTGGCAATCTCTGGTAAGATAAAACTATAGAGAAATACTTAGTAGTTATTGGTTAGTAATTAAGAAAGAGCTAGCCAATAAAAAGTCTTACCTATCAGCCACACTTTATAATTAATATAGTGTCTCTGTGTTTATTTGGGGTTGAAATGTGGAGGGATCATACTGAACAAAAACCACCATCTTTAATCATATATATACTATGTGCCAAAGGAGATGAGAATGTCAATTAGTAACAATATCCTTAAGGGATTTCAGCTCCATCTCTCTGAATCCTACATGCTACAGGAAAACGATGCTGGCAACTTAAATTCCTGAATATGTGGTCACATATAATGCATTTTAGTGAACACATATGTCATGTGTAGTGCACAGACACTCTGCAGATATGAATGCCCCTCCCAGAAAATAACAGGAGAGCAGGAAAAAATTCTTTCAAAAAATAGGAAAAACAATACCAAAAATATGTAACAAATGGATAAGAAAAAGCCAGAGTGCCAAGACAAAGCCAGAGTGCCTTGTTCATAAGGGTAGCCCTATGCTGCATTCACTAAAATCTACATGTACATCCTGTCCTCTGGGATGTCTTGCCTACTGTCTTTCCACTCTTTTGAGCAGCCACAAATTACTGAATATTATCTATAACCATATCTCTTCTCCTTTCTCTCTCCTTTTACCCTATGTCTCATTCAAGCCATCTGGTTCTGTTGAGGCATTAAATCAAAATTCAGCTGAAATATTGACACAGAAATATCTCTGATCTGAAGTCCCACATCTCCTTCTCACAAGAACCAGCTGTGATGCTAAGAAATAGTGGTTAATCCTTATTTTAACAGGCATGATAGAAAATCACTCCTTGACTCAGGAAGAATGAACCAATCCCTGTGTCATTTCTGATTCTACCCTGCCCTATAGTGGTGTACTAAAGTATCATCCTTAAGACCCTTGAAGCTGTGATGGCTAGTATTACTCAGAGGTGGCAACTTCCATGTGCACCATCTACAGGGAAAGATTTCAGAATTGCCAGAAGATAATTGTTTCTAGGCATGGTGATGCAGACCTGTTATGCAATCTACATGATAGAATGAAGCAGGGCCATCCCAACTTCTAGATTAGACTGGGCACCCTACCCTGGCCTCCAAATAGCCCACAAAAAGGAGAGAAGGAAGTGAGCTTGTGACAGAACACATTCCTAGTACATTGAAAGTTGCTAGGGTTAATCTCACAAACCACTGCTTATTTGACAACTAAGCAGGTTGTTTGCATTGACCCTGGGGTAGATTTATGCTCAGCAGTCATCATGTGCTTCCTTTATATTTGTGGCTCCCAGTGAGAACAAAGACCATGGTTTTGGCCCATTTTGAAGATCATGTCTTCATGCACTGAGCCATTTTTTCCTCTAAATAGTTTGAAGTGTGGGTCATAGAATCTTATGGGACTCTATTACAGTTCAGAAAGCTAGGACATACACAGTGATGTCCGCTCCTGATCTAACCTGATGTTTCCTACATTTTATGGTTCTGTCTCCTCCTGGTCTAGACTGCAGTTTCCTTCATCTGATGATTCTGTTCTCCCTTTGTCCAATCTGCAGATTCCTGTGTCTCATAGCTTGTCCCATCCTGGTCTAACCTGCAGTATCCTGCCTCTCATGGTACTGTCTTCTCTTGGTTTAGCATGAAGGTTCCTGCATCTCTACATTTTCATCTATATTGCTTTTGGATATGTTCTTCTATACCCCTTGTTATATTGTAGGTTGCATGTTCCATATTAAAGGACAGGGGATGTAGGAGAATCTAAAAGTACCCCTGCCTCTCAGAAAGCATGTGCCGTATAAACTGTCCAAGCAGCTTTTCTGAGGCCTCTTTCCTGAACAGAGGTAGACTAAAGTAGCTCCTGGTCTTCTGAACCTGAAGGGGGGGCTATCTGTCTTCATTCCAGCTAGGTGTCAGGACACAAGCAACACTAGCTATCTTTAGTTCTTGCTTCTACTCCATTCTCTCTCTAACTTGCCAATATTATGAGCCAGCAAGAAAGGATGCACAGGGAAATGTGAGGTCTGCAGCCAGCATCTACTTCTCTGAAACTGAGCTTCTCAGAGATGGGGATACAAATATGAACTGAGGGCATGCCCCCCTTGCAGCCTATAGTGAGACCCCTTGGAAACTTCTCTGGTGTCTCAGGAATGACTACCAAAGCCAAAGAGATTCAAATTTCTGTGATCCTATCACAGAAACCGAAATCACAATTTCACTCAGTAGGGTCAACTCAAAGAAAGACACCAGGTAATTTTAAAAATTGACTAAAAAAAAAAAAAAAAACCTGGTATTGTGGTTCACACTTCTAATGCCAGCACTCAGGGGGTAGAGGCAGGTGGATCTCTTTGAGTTCATGACTATTCTGTTCTACACATAGTGAGTTCCAGGACAATCTGAACTATATAATGAGACACAGTCTAGGAAAAACAAATCTCCTCAGGAAAATAGGAATTAGTTTACCACAGCACCTGGCAATCTGCCTCTTAGGCATATACCCAAAGGATTCACATCAATGCAACAAAGACATCTGTTCAACTATGTTCATAGCAGCACTATTTGTAATAGCAAGAACCTTGAAGGAACCTAGATGCCCCTCAATTGAAGAATGGTTAATGAAGATGTGGTACATCTACACAATGGAATACTACTCTGCAGAAAAAAAATAATGTTATCTTGAAATTCGCAGGCAAGTGGATGGCACTTGAAGAAACCATCCTGAATGAGGTAACCCAGTCACAAAAAGAGGAACACAGTATGTACTCACTCATATATGGATTTTAGACATAGATCAAATGATCACCAGCCTATAATTCACACCACCAGAGGAACTAGGATACTAGGTGTATTCTAAGAGATTCATATAAAGTCCCTCCCAGAACTGGGAAGGGACAAGTCCCCCAGAGCTCAGGTGAAGTGGGTGAGGACAGCGAATGGAGAGAGAAGTAGGAGAAAATGAGGGGGGAGGAAAGGAAAACCTGTGCGACAAGGAAGATTGAGCCTGGTTAGGAATAGAAGATAGGAGAGAGAGAGAGAGAGAGAGAGAGAGAGAGAGAGAGAGAGAGAGAGAGAGAGAGAACATAAAAGAGGGAGACAATATTGGTTTGAAGATAAAATTGAACACAAATAAAGGTCGAGAGAACTACAAGACTGCTCCCAACTAACAATCTCAGCTTCTGTGGAAAGGCTATCATAAATGCCCTTCCTGGAGAGTGAGATCAACAACTAACCTCTCCATGGAGCCCTCAACTAATGCCTGTTGAAAATAGGAGCAAACACCCATACATAAACACTGAGTCGAACTAGAACCCAGAAGCAGATGGAGAGGACAAGACCATAGTCTCTATGGCAGAAGCACATAGAGACAGCTTACCTGAACAAGGAGGAGCTAACTGCCACTAGACTGATAGCTGGGGACCCAGCATGGGACTGACTCAGGCCCCCTGAATATGGGTCTCAGCCAGAAGGACTGAGCAGTCTAAGAGACCTCCGACAGTGGAGCCAGATGTATCCCTGGTGCACAAAAGGACTTTGCGAACATATCCCCCATGGAGGGATAACTGCCTTAATCTAGAGACAGGAGAGAATCCCTAGTCCCTACTTCACAGGACCTGTCAGATCTACATGACCCCAACTGGATGGCATTCCCCTACATATGGAATTGGGGTCGGTGGATGGGAGGGGAGGGTGTTTAGAGTGCATGTGAGAGGGCAGAGAGGGTAAAAGGGAGGGAAGGAGAGAGGGAGGGCTGGGGGAGGGAGGGAGGAAGGGAGGAAGGGAGATGGAACTGGGATCGACATGTAAAATAATAAATTAAATTAAAAAAATGCTTTGACTCCAAAATTTAAGTTGAAGGACAAGTTACTGGGGAAAAGGATTTCTATTTTTGTTTCCACAGAAAATGAAAAGATGTGGATTCCTTCCAGACTAATGTGGTTTGATCACACCAGACCACCTGAAACAGAGTACAAGCTAATCCTACATTCAAAACCGCTGGACAAAGCAGCCCTACAGACTACAGGCAGGATATCTGAATCTTCTTTGAATCCCCCCAAGACAGCACCCCTTACCAGCAGAAAGTAGTTTGGAAAGAACGACGCCCAAATTCCCAAATATTGTGTATAAATGTTTGTTTCCATTTAATTGGACTTTGTTATATAAAATTAAATTAAATAAAAAAAACAAAACAAAAAAACAAAGAAAAAAAAACAAATATGAACTGAGTGCATGCCCCCCTTACATCCTATAGTGAGACCCCTTGGAAACTTCTCTGGTGTCTCAGGAATGACTACCAAAGCCAAAGAGATTCAATTTATGTGAGCCTATCACAGAAACCAAAATCACAATTTCACTCAGTCGGGTCAACTCAAAGACACCAGGTAATTTTAAAAATTGACTAAAAAAAACACCTAGTATTGTGGTTCACACTTTTAATGCCAGCACTCAGGGGGTAGAGGCAGGTGGATCTCTTTAGTTCAAGACTATTCTGTTCTACACATAGTGAGTTCCAGGACAATCTGAACTATATAATGAGACACAGTCTAGGAAAAAAAATCTCCTGAAGCTCTTTTGTAGACAACATGGGTTCAGGACAGCCTGAAAAGTGACTTCCACAGGTTTAAAGTCCAAGGAATTGCATTTGAAAAACAGACCTTAGGACATGCATGATATGTGTAAAAGACTCTATTAAATGTGGTATTACCTCCTGACCAAAGCAATGCATGTGACTCAGCATGCGAGTTCTATTCCCAGTGTGTCTACTTCTTCAATGCAGGAAGGGTTTGCATTGTAGACTGCTCAGTATTGAGCTGCAGGAGAGCTCAATCTCAATAGTACATCTGTTGCCCATCAAGTGGGAAACCTGGGTTCCATCCACAATATCTTGGGGCATAACAAAATAAAGTGAGGGAAATAAGGTCTGATGTCAGACTCTGTTCTCAAATGGCTTCTGGTGACATTGCTAAACTAAAAGAATGGAGAGAGCACAATGAGTGAGTGGGTAGGGGAGCTAGGCACAAAGACTGACAACCAGAGCTTAATGTCTTAAACTCAATGAGAGATAGAAAGAAGCAACTATTACAAGATCTTTTCTGACCTCCATATACATGACATGGTGACAACACATGCATACTCCCAAACACAATCATTAAACCAACAAATCTGACAGATACTGCTGCCACTGTATCCATGTTCTCCTCAATCAAATCCCTCCATCTCTGCTCACCGGTCCTCTCTGTTCTGAGGCCAATCTTTGAATCAAGTGCAAAATCACAGCCAAAAAGTTCATAATCTGTGTCTTGTATTTTTCAGGGCACAGATGAAGCTGGGTATCATCTGTTAAGCAGCGCTGTCTTACAGAGTACTCAAAGTCATCATGTGAAGCAAGCACAGGAGAATCCACACTCCAAGATCTGAAAAAAAAAAAAAAACAAAAAAACAAAAAAAAACAAAAAAAACAGAATTTGCAGGACAGCTGTCTTGTGGGAAAGAAAAAAATGACCTTCCTCTCTCATATCCATGTATTCATTGAAATGTACCAGAACTGGACTGGTAGTGATCTCTTATAATCCTGTCACTGCACAGACTCCAGAACTTGTATGCATGTGTGTATACATCTTTCGAACAACGAATGAAATAAAAGAGTAATGAAACTTAGATTATAACTCTCATGTCCCCTTTGGTTCTAATTGCATACTTGGAGACGATTCCTTTCTAACAAGTAATTTTGTAAGTGGTGACAGGAAATTGATGAGTGATATCATTCTGTAATTATGTTCCCCTTATTGCTTAATGAATAAAACACTGCTGGCCAATAGGAAAGCAATAAAGGCAGGACTAGGAGACAAGGAGGTTTCAGGCAGAGGTAGTAGGAGTTTCAACATGTAGGATCAAACAGGGTAGAACTCCAGATCCTCTCTCTGGTAGGATAAGACCAGGAGGAAATACTTAGATTGATAGAAATGGGTTAATATTTAAAACAGAGCTAGCCAATGAGAAAGGCTAGTAACAGACCAACAGCTTTATATCTAATTAATAGTCTTTGAGTCTTATTTGGGGCTGGCGCAGCTGTGGGACCAGGCTTGGGGGAGAAAGCCCTCATAACAGGGAACTCCAGTAGAAAAGAGAGTAATTCCCACTGTCACCAGAAGTCATTAGACAAGTGGATCTTGTTCACTTAATGGAACACATGAATTGAATCTGCAATCTGCAAAACAAGCTCAGCCTTTGAGCACTTGTTTCCTATCTGGTGGTACTATTTGGGAGGCCAGGGTACCTGCAAGAAGTCCAGCCTTCTTGGCAGAGTGAATAATTTGGAGTGGCATTTAAGGTTACAGCCCAGACATAGTTCTTGCCAGTCGGTTTTTCCTGGTCAGCCATGAAATGAACTGCCACAGCTATATACATCCACTGCCAGATTACTGACCTTGAGTCAAATTAGACCTTTCAACCCTTGTTTCTGTATATATGACATCATGGCAGCGAGATGGTTCTGTGGGTGCACTGCTAGTTTTCTCTCACCTTGACATGAGTTCAAGTTACATAAGGGCAGGGGAAAGTGAGATGTCAATCAATAAAATGCCTCCAAAAGTTCAGGTTGAAGGGAAATATGCAGTACATTTTCTTAAGTATTTTTTGATATTGGAGTACCCAGCCTGTTGTGGCTAATGCCACTCCTGGGATTTTTGTTCGAGGATCTGTAAGGAAACAGAATGAACAAGAAATGAGGGTAAATCAGTAAGCATCACTCCTCCATGGCCTCTGCCTCACTTGCTGCCTGAGGAGTACTTCCCAGTTAGAGTTCCTGCCTTGGCTTCCCTCAATGGACTGTGATTCTGCATATAAGAGAAATAAATCCTTGCCTGCACCAGTTGCTTTGGGTCATAGTGTTTCTTCACACCAATAGAAACCCTAACTAAGACAGTGGGTAAATGTGCTTGCTGCCAACACTGATGACAGGGCTTCGATTCCAGGGACACACACAGTGAATGAACAGAAACGACTCCTACCCCTCTCCTTACACCTTCACCCATGTGCAGCTGTACACACATGAGCACACACACAGACACATGACAACTTTAAAAGTAAGGTGGTAGATGAATGGTCAGCAGTGAAGAGCACATGCTGTTCTTCAAAAGGACAAGTCTTGGTTCAATTCTCTGCACCCACATGGCAGTTCACAATTGCCTGTAAATCCACTTTCAGGGTACAAACATCCTCATACAGATATACATGCAGGTAAACACCAATGCATGAAAATAAAAAATAAAAAAATCAGAAGGAAGAAAGTAAGCCCAAGATAGCTGATTTTCAAATCAGTTTAATAACTGAAGCCTATTCTTAAGGTCCTATATGAAAATGCTATTTAGTCTTTGAAACCACAGCTTGATGACATGACTCCTGGTAGCAAGCATAACTAATCTGCACAAAGCTGCTATCCTACTGTACTTTGAGAATCACAAGATACACTGACTGTTACCCAAAGTTATGCTAGGTATTTGAAAAGGGTTCATTAAAAGATTGCTAATTACTGGGCTGGAGAGATGGCTCAGCAGCTAAGAGAACATGCTATTCTTACTGAGGATCAGGATTCAAAAACACATTGAACACATTGAAAGGCTGATAACCATCTATTAAAGACTGGTGCCCCATTATGGCCTCTTCAGAAACCAGCTACACATACATACATCATGCACATACCTACATGCACTCAAAACACTATAAGTCCAGGCAGGGTAGCACACATCTATATTCTGGCACATGAGAATTTACAGATCTATCTCACTGCATCCAACTCAGAAAGCGTCTTTGAGACTGGCAGCATCCCAGAAAGGCAGGTTGATCTCTGTGAACTCCAGACATGTGCAGTGTACAAAAAGAGTCCCAGGACAGCTGAGAAACTGGGCCTCAGAAAACAGAAAGTAAAACCACTTATAAAGTAAAAATAATTCTTTTAAAAAGAGAGATTACTAATAACCTAAAAGAGGCTAAAATATGCCTGTGTCGCTGAAACCACAGACGACATGCTACTTTTGATTCTACAACCCAAGAAATAAATCCCATACTTTCTGTTGTCTACTGCAAAACACACTCCCTGCAGCTCTGACAATAAAACTCAGGGCCTGGATGTATATGTGTTCATTCACTGAGATAAACCCCTAGGCCACTATTGTCTAATTAACTTTTTAAAGGAAATCAAATGTTTACATATAATAATCTAATATATGACATAGTAACATCATATACTTGAAAGAATCAGTGAAATTTTAAAAGTCTCACCACAAAAGCAATTATATGACTTTATTGGATTAATTAGCCTGATTTTGCCATTTCATAATATATAAATTTCAACGTGTCATTGTAAATGCCATAAACATGTACAATTTTTGTCAAGCAATCTTTTAAAATGTTTTAATCCCAGCACTCATGAGATAGAGGCAGGTGGAGCTTTGTGTGATTGTACCCAATTGATGTACATAGCCAGTCCCCAGGTAGACAGGCTTACATAGATAGGGAGACTCTGTCTCAAAAAAAGAGGTAGGGTGTACATTATTGAGTTCACATATTATGGGCACTTTCTCAAACACAATCTGATAGATGCTAAATAAGGTGCAGGCGTTTGTAATCGAAACACATTTAGTGTCCATGCTGATGTTATCAGACTGGGCTCAACCTGGAAATCCTATGTGCCTTAATGCTTAAGTTGAAAATGGCCTCAATAATCACCCAAAGATCTACAAAGGCTATATATCTTAAACAGGGATGTGTGGCTGTTTGTCCAAGTTCCTCTGGGAATTCTTTTTCGCTTAAAAAGTTGCAGAGTGCTCACTATTTTACAAACTACTGCTTTCCCTCACCCACACTCTAAGTTAAAACAACACTCATCAGAAATTAAGGGCAGTGTCTTAACAGAACCCAGGCTACCTGAGCATGCTGGGCTGGGCCCTTGGGTCCCAGATCTACAGCAATGAAAATCACTTTTTGATTTTTGTCACAATGACCGGCACTAATGCTGCCAGTCTCAAAGATGCTTTCTGAGTTGGATTCAGTGAGAGAGGCCTGTAAAATCTAACGTGCCAGAAGCTGAGACAGGAATATTACACTTCTGAGCTCAGCCTAGGCTACATGGTAAGTGTCTGGGCTAAACAAGGAGATTTTGTCTTCAGAGGGGAAAATAATGAAAAAAACAAGCAAACAAATGTTCTGAAACCAAGGCCAGGAAAACCTACTCTTTGATTTTACTCATATTAAAAATATCCTTAAAGAAGTTGGTAAAAGTGCTTTGTAGTTGAAACAGAAGTAAAATCCTGTTATCTTTACACAATGTGACTAGTAATATTATAAATGGACTCTAGGAGAGCCAGGGCCATATGAGGCCATTGCTTAAAAATAAATAAAGAAGGGTTGTGACAGATGCCTTTAATATTAAGAGGCAACAGGCAGAGGTAGGCAGATCTTTGAGTTAGAGGCCACCAGGAGTTTCAGGTCGGGCAGGGCTGCCAAATAGAAAAGCCCTGTCATGAAAAACTAAAAACAAACAAACAAAAAACAAGCAAAAAAAACCAAAACAAAACAAAAAACAAACCTCTCTACAGCCATTACCTCTGCTATTTCAGGAGCATTTCGGCCTCCCTAGTCACACTCACCCCAGAGACCTCTCCATGACAGCTTGCCTCCTATATTCATTTATCCTGACCAGGAAAAAGACTGCTGCAGCCAGGGGGAGACAGCAACTGTAGTGACCACTAGAAACAGACTGCACCCTAACAGAGGAGGCCACTTTGCCGCCCTTCCCTCAGCCAAAGAGCTAATGCCAAGGATCCTGTCTGCCAGAGACTGAAGAAGATTGATGATGTCAGGGAAGGCGCCAATGTGGAAGGGAGCACTGGAGCACCATTAGAGGGCAGAGAGAACACTGTGCAGATTAAGCTTATGATGTGATGATTTATAACCCTGCAGTGTCCTTTTGGCATGACACAAAGTCAATATTACTATGTTCATAAAAGGAAATAACTGTATTCCTAATGGCTTAGAAAGGTTTATGAGACTAAAATAAATTGTACAAACACCTATGAGTGTATGAATCTATGTGTCATTGTAAATCAACTACTTGACAGGTACTAAGTAAACCAGAGCTTGGGAGGCAGAGGCAGGTGGCTGTCCCAGTACAAGGACAGCAAGGGCTACACAGACAAACCCTGTCTGGAAGAAAACAAAACAGAGAGGGAGAGAAAGAGAAAGAGAGAGAGAGAGAGAGAAAGAGACAGAGAGAGACTGTCCTTGACATGAATATTTTAAAGGTCAGTAAACCTTTAATTGGTTGTACTTATTGATGAAAGTGAGACCACATTCGCACTTTTTTAATGATTTTTTAATTTAAATTTGAAACAAGCTTATTGCACATATCAATCCTAGTTCCCACATCCTGACTCCCTACACATGCTTGCAGTGAGTATGGAGGTCAGAAGAGGGCTTCAGAATTTTTGGAACTGAAGTTAGAGATGGTTGTGAGCCACCATGTAGGTGCTGGGAATCAAACACGGGTCTTCTGGAAAGAACAGCAAATGCTCTTAGCCACTGAGCCATCATCTCTCCAGCCCAGCCAGTGGCAATTAAAAATCCCTGTGTCAGGATTCTGTAAATAACCAACAGACAAATATGGTGTTTCAAACTCTTGGGAAGCTAAGGCAGGAGGATTCCAATTTTGAGACCAGCCAGGGTTAGTCAGTGATCCAGGATAGTGTGCCAACATTCTTTCTCAAAACAAAGAAACAAACTGCAAGCCAGCACACACACACACACACACACACACACACACACACACACACACACACACACACACACACCCAGTCCCTGGACAAGCCATCAGGGAGGACAGGCTGCTCAAGGAGGGCCTTGACTCCAGGGTATCACAGCCTGCCTCCCTCAGGGCAGAACAGAGCAGATGCCCACTTCCAATCCCCCACCTTCAAAGAGCTGCAGGATTTTTGGCTCTTGGATTCTGCTTTAGGAAGGCACCAGGGTGATTATTTCTGTCCCTCTACCTGTTGTGGAAACAAGATAAACTTTTCAAACATATGCCCAGTGAGCTTCCTCTCCTAAGTAGTCCCTACTTCCTACCTAGTAGCCCAAGCAGCTATGAGCTCATCAGCTGGTTAACACATTGAGGAAGTCACAACCCCCAGGATCCAATCACTTCTCAGTAGGGCCAAGTTTGGGAGACACTGTATAGCCATGCCATGATACCCTTGGCACTTTGTACCCCGAAAGTCTGGATAGCCAGTCTGGAAATTATTCAGCCCACGCTGAGAGTTCCACGTTGAGAAGCAGTTTGGAACTCTTGCTTTCTTTTCACCACCAAGCACAGGGAGGCAGAGGGGCCTGATGGAGCCACTTAGGAAACACAGAGCAGGGCCTGAAAGCCTGGAAACTAAGCTACAGCCCTGGGTTGCTTCCCTGGCCCTGGCTCTCCACTGCTCTTAAAAAAAAAAAAAAAAAAAAAAAAGAAACCTTTCTAGCAAGCAGCAAAAGACTTCCAAATTCAAGGGCCAGACCCCCTGCTGCTTGGGAAATGAGAAGAGGCAAGCTGTGGGTGATGTTTTCTTTTAAAAAGAAAAGAGAGGGAGAAAAGAAAGAAAGAAAGAAAGAAAGAAAGAAAGAAAGAAAGAAAGGAACCAACAGCCCACCGGGAACAGACTCCAAAGACAGCATCCATCAGGCAAGTTCAGCCCTCAGGAAGGGCTCTGAGCATCTTTGTGGGGCTCAGCGGTGTATGAATAATATCTGCATGGAGCTATGGTTTGAGGAGCATGTGTTCTCAAATAAAAGGGGTTAATTCCAAACCAGGTATGGTGGTACAAGTCCCAAATCCCAACATCTTGGAGACAGAAGCAGGAGTGAGTTCAAGGCCAGCTAGGGCTATGTAGTGAGAAACCCTACTTCACAAAATAAAAAGGAAGTTTATAATCCAGTGGTTAAGGGCACTGACTAAGCTTCTAGAGAATGTTGATTGTGTCCCCAGCATCCACATGACTGCTTACAAGAAAATCTTAAAAAAAAAAAAAAAAAAAAAAATTAAAAGATAGCCTTGGCCGGTGGTGGTGGTGGCACAGGCTTTTAATCCCAGCACTCGGGAGGCAGAGGCAGGCAGATCTCTGTGAGTTCAAGACCAGCCTGGCCTACAAGACCTAGTTCCAGGACAGCCTCCAAAACCACAGAGAAACAAACAAACAAACAAACAAAAAAAGATAGCCTTGGTGAGGTAGTGCAAAAAAATTAAGAAAGTTTAAAATGGAGTGAGGGAATCCCCCAAAAGCTAATCGTAAATGTTGAGGGTCAGAGGTTGAATTTCGGCTGGAGATTAAAAAAAAAAAAAAAAAAAAAAAAATCAGACAGACTGGCCCAGCTCATCTACAGAGACTGACAGGTCAGAAATGAATGACTTAATTTGATGATTGCCTTTGCTCCAGACCTGAAACACTGGCTCCTGGTCGCAGGACTCTAAGCTTGCTGGGGCCTCTCGAATTCTCAGTGCTAGCCCGAATTTGCAGGCTGCAGGTGGGAAGACCAGAGATGCTTCTGTGAACCAATAACTCCATATCTACAAGAGGGTGGGTGGGGGGGTCTACTGCTGGCTGAGACTTTGCTGAAGGAGGGGCCGGGAGGGCCCATGTGTCAGCTTCTGAGGGCACCATTTGTCCTTCTGGGATCCTCATCCTCCAGCTAGAGGGATCCCCAAGACTGCAAAGTTTCTTCTCCTGCCAAGGGAGAGTGGTGAGGTGTTTGCAGAGATCTCCCAGAAGTTAACAACATGATTTGCTATTTCCATGAGTATTGACTGGTGCCTATCAGTTTCTACACACCATCACCAGATTTACCTTTGTTTTGTTTTTTCACTGCTCAATATAGAAGCCCAGGCCCTGTGCATGCCAGGCAAGTGCTCTACCACCTAACAACATCCTCAGTCCTAACTGAGGCTCTTTGGAACCTCAGCAATGCCCAAGGCAAGGTGGGGAGGGTGGCCACACTCTGCTAAAGAGGATATAAGGTAGCTGCTAGTGCTCTGAGAGAGGTAAAGAGCTGCAGTGGTGTTGGTGAACCTGTCCCCTGTGGTCTGGAGCAACCATCTAGATAAATACTGTTAGTCCAAGGGCAATATGACCCTGCAGCTCTCCTGAGTACTTAGGGTGTGTTGTTCTTTTGCTGCAGCTGTTGCCTATGAAACACAAACACAAGACTCAGCACCCATGTGGAGTTTATTGAGAGAGGGGAGAGAAAGAGGGGTAGCTGGTGGCCAACCGAAAGCAGGGGAGAGAGAGAGAAGAGAGAGAGAAGGAGCAAGAGGGAGAGAGAGAAGGAGCAAGAGGGAGGTTCGCTCAGCCTGCTTGCTTTAAAAGGGAAACTTGTGCATGTGTAACTTTACTGGCAGCCAGGTAAGTCATGTAGTAGATAAGACATGACTATGAGCATCCCGCCCATCAGGGGGCGGGGTCAGCAGACTGCTGGTTCCCAACAGGGTGTCCATCCCCCAAGTTGTTAGCCTGGGGAAGGCTGAGGGGTTTTCTCACAATGCTCACTGATGAATCCCAAGGCTGGAATTTGAAGCCATCACTCACTTCCTATTTTTAGGACCTAAAGAACAAAAGCTTGCCGGATGGTGGTGGCGGCACATACCTTTAATCTCAGCACTCAGGAGGCAGAGGCAGGCAGATCTCTTTAAGTTCAAGACCAGCCTGATCTATAAGAGCTAGTTCCAGGACAGCCTCAGAGGAAAAAAAAAAAAAAAAAAAAAAAAAAAAAAAAAAAGAAGAAAGAAAGAAAGAAAAAGTCAAAAGAACAGAAGCCAAAAGCTTGATTTTGCATTACACAGGGACATCTGTGGTGAACTCTCAGCACAAAAATGCTGCTTCCTCCTCTGTGGATGAACCCATGCAGGCTAAGTGTCAAGGAGTTCACTGAGTTCCCTCTTTACTCTCTCCCACCTCAGATTTGAAACTGAACATTGCACAGGAGACCATTTGACATTATCTATGGGCGACAATAAGCATTTCACTCACTGCCTCAGAGCCCTGCCCTGTGCCAGATAGTATGGGACAGACAAGAAAGCATTCCACCTCTGGGAGCTAAAAGTCCACCCAGCCGTTAAGGATCAGAAGACAAGGCAGGAGCATGGTGAGCTGAGCATTCTGTAGCATCTTCCACCTCCTCGTTTCCTTGCCGTTCTTAAAGTTTCAGCCACAGACTCTGTCCGAGAAACAGCACTGTCCGCAGGCTTCGTCCGCTCTCCCAGATCTGAACTGAGCCACTCCTGCAAGTGGGAAGTTCTGTGCCCCTGATTCACTCCATAGCCCTCTGGAGACTTGCCTGCCCCACCCCATGCAAGAGATCTTGTGAACAGTGCCCGCCAACCTGCTTTCAGTCCTGTCTCCCTTTTCTGCAGGTGCCTCCTTCTTAATTACACCCAGAGAGCACAGAAAAGTGGATGCTAGCGATATTTATTTTCTGCTCTGAGCCGAGCACAAATAACTCACCAGGGGCATCTTTCTTAATGAGGGAAGAAAAATGTCAGAGCACCGATGAGCCACGATGTGCCCAGTGAACTTAAAAATAAGCAAAAAAAAAAAAAAAATCACGTGGAATTTCATTTTGCATTAGCTGACTGCATATATGAGATTAGGAGAGTAGAAATTTCTTTGTAACTGGGTGAAAACTGATACTAGGAGTTATCCCACAAGTGGACATGCCTCCTAAAGACACTCTTCATTTGGGCGAACTTTGTTTAACACCAGCTGGATAAGAACCTGAGCAGGAAGGTGGCAACTCGAAACACAGTTCTGTCTATAGTAAAGGCTTAGCCTTCTGTGGCTGTGGGGGTCAATGCCAGAGCTCTGGTGAAGTAACTACCAGCACTAACTGGTTAATGATGGAGTGACTGCACACAGACAGGAACCAGCTCTGGAGCTGGGCACACAATAGGAGCTTGCCATAAGGGCTTGGTGGTGCTCAGAGAGCCTGGGATCTGGGAGTGAACTCCTGGTTGGTTTCATTAAGAGCAACACAGAGGAGGAGGCTGCCTGGAGGGTAAGGTGGAAGGCATAGTCTCTCCTCCTTCAGTGATAGCACTGTAGATGCAGAGGAGGCCGGCATGTGATGGGTCCCTAGACGGAGCTGCCTGGCTCCCTCTGTGTAATGCAGGAGGCCACGGGTAGAACTTCAGGTGGGAATAGAGCTGCCAGAATCTGTGTAGACTGGCAGTTATCAATCAACCTGGAGGGTCACAGGTGAAGGCAGGAGGCCTGTATACCCCTCTGCACCCTTATCTACCTGCTCTTAACACCTCCCCCACAAGCAGATACGCCCCCCCCCCCAAGTGAATGCTCCCTTCGGCTTTCTGGATAGCTGGACTGTGAGAGTATCAAGAAGGGACTGGGGTGGGGGCAAAGCTAGAAGTTAGGCATTCCCTGGGCTCTAACTTTAGGAGTCATAGCCCCTACATGCACCCATTTCTGCCACGTCCTGGAAGCAACAGGGACATCCTGGCCTTCTATCCCCCAAGAGGAAGAGAGAGGATCTTGTCTCTGAGACACTTTGCCCTGCCCTGCCCTGCCCTGCGCAAATGGCAAAGGGCACCCTTGTGAACATAGCACAGCCTCTTTTGGAAGACAGCAAGCAGCGTAGACCTCAGTGGTCTCAGCCTCCTGCAATGTACCTGAACTGTTTGATGAATGTGTCCCCAGGCTCGGCTGCAGCTGTCCCCAGAGGACAGCTCTCAAGATAAATAAATAAAGTCTTCTCTCATGGTAAATGCCAGTGTCCAGGCTCCAAGGCCTATTTTTAGAATGTAGGGCAATTTTCTCCGAGAATAGACAAGACAGCTAATCCAGGAGGGAGGCTTGAGAGAGATGAGGACGTCGAGTCTAGATATGAATTAGTTGTGAGTATATTATTTGAAGAAATGTTGAACAGCTAAGCAAATATTTGATACCTTTGTATCAGAGACGGCGTTTTCACAGCCTGAGTACTATGCACTGCTGCGGCTGAGACAGACATCCCCCTTCCTCCAGGACGTACCTAGCTGTCACACCTGGCTCTGTAGCTCTTCTCCTGCTGCATGCTGAGAAGCCTTGGAAGCCGTGTGCCCGCTGGAACTGAATGCATCCACATGCCCCGCATGTCTCTGGGACAGTGGCTGCTTGCATCTCTGTCTCCTCCAGCCTCAGCCTCTTGGATGCTGGCAACATAGGCCTGTGCCACCACACCTGAAGACTGTCCTTTTTTGAGAGCTGTTTACCATCCTGCAATTTACCATCATCTTTTTTAATATTTTTAATTCATTGTTTGTGTGCATGCCACACAGCATATGTGGAGGTCAGAAAAGGAAGTCTCTCCTCTCCTTCCATCATCTGGGCCCTGGGTATCAAATTCAGCTCATCAGGCTTGGTGACAAGCCCCACTACCACCTAAGTCCTCCTACCATGTCTTATTAGTGGGGGTGAGCCAGTTGCCCCTGTACAGCCACATTGAAAAGCGTCAGAGAAAACAATCTGTTCTACATTGGACCTTCTAGTCTATGACCCTGGAGAGAGGGTTTAGAGGCAGAGAATGAGCCTTATCTATAAGGCAGGAGGCAGAGTCGCAAGGTTTGGACAGAGCTGTGAGAGCTTCCAGACTGGTTGAAAATCAGCTTACAGTTGGAAGAAAGACCTAGGAGGCTCAGGACAGCCGGTAGATTTGTCCTCAGCGTTGTAGAGTCATATTATTAGTTACCCAACCTGGGGGTGGAAGCCAGCATTGGTATCCCCAATTTAAGGATGGAGAAAGAAAACCCATGATATGACCAAGTGCACACTCCTCCCTCTCCCTCCCTCCCTCCCTCCCTCCCCTCTGTGTGTGTGTGTGTGTTTCATCCCCTAACTTGCAGTCTACCCCAGTGTTTCATGTCACCGTGACATAAGCTAAAGTTAACTGAAAGGGGAGAACCTCGATTGAGAAAACGCAGCTATGATGTCCTACTGTAGGGCATTTTATTAGTGATAGGGAAGAACCCAGCCCATTGTGGGTGGGACCATCCTTGGGCTGTTGTTGGCCCTGGATTCTATAAGAAAGCAGGTTGAGCAAGCCATGAGGAACAAGCCAGTAAGCCACACCCCCTCCCCCACCATGGCCTCTACATCAGCTTCTGCCTTCAGGATCCTGCCCTGCTTGAGTTCCTGTCCTGAATGCCTTCAGTGACCAACCACTGGGGAAATGTAAGCCAAATACACCCTTTCCTCCCCACTTTGCTTTTGGTCATGTTTTTACATCACAGCAATAGTGACTCTAAAACACCCAGTCTACTGTTAGTGTGTTCTGACCTGAGGCTTGAACTGAATCCATCCAGGTGAAAGGCCCTGCCTCCTGCTTCTTAGCTGGGACATACCAAATTTGCCTCGCATCTCTGTGCACCGACCATTGTGCACAAGGCCTTCTTGGGGATGCTTGCTTTCTCCCTCTGCCAGGAAAATCCGGAACAGGGCGAGAGGTGGCATCATGGACACCGCTGGCTGTGTGGTGTGAATGGGGAAGCTCTGGGTGCAGGGATGTCTCAGGGCCTGCAAGCCCTTCTAGTCCTGATGTCGCAGCTGCAGGAGCGCAGCCACCAGATGGCAGCAGATGCCTTGCGAACCCGTGACCGCGAGGGAGCGCTGCCCTAGCCGGATCTGCGGAGCTCACCCGCGGTGCAACCCCCCAGGAGCTGGGCTGTCAAGGCCAGCAGCTCTGCTGCCCAGGAGACCTACCTCCTCTCAGTCTCACCCTGCCCCCCCTCTGCGGCTGCCGCCTGCTATTCCCGGCGCGTGCGCGCTGATTGGCTTGGGCTGCTGCTAGGGAGCCCGAGGAGCAATCAGCCCCTGCTGGGACTCAGAGCTGGCTAGCCCCGGGCTGCAAAACAGGCTGGATTGCCCTACCCTGGCGGGTTATAGAACGCCCGGCGCCACCTCGTTCAGGAAATCTGATGCCCTCTTCCGGACTCCAGTGGCAATGCACACATATGGTGCACAAACAAGCATGCAGGTAAAACAACATACATACAGGTAAAATAACATACAAATAAAAATATGAAAGAGAGAGGGAGGGAGAGAGAGAAACCTGGGGGCTGGAGAGACATCTCACCAGTTAATAGCACTGGTTGTTCTTGCAGAGGACTGGGTTCAATTCCCAGTTCCTACATCGAGGTTCACAACTGTCTATAATTCCAGTCCCAAGGGATGCAGCACCCTCTTCTGTCCTCCACAGGAGCACCAGGTACATATGTGGTGCACAGACATACATATAGGCAAAACACTAATACGCATGCAGATATATAAAATGAAAAAGGAAAAAAAAAATCATAAGCCAGTCTGGGATACATAGTAAGATCCTCTCTAAAAAAGTGAAATAATTTTTCTATTTGTATTTTTTATTGTAAATTTTCCTCTGACTGAAACTTTGCCTGCATCCTTAGGTTTTTTGTTTTGTTTTGTTTTGTGGTAAATGTTGTTATTAATCCTTGTGACCCAGATATTAAGGAAGCTGCTTAATTTTTAACAGTCACAAGTTTGTTCTTCATTCAGGGAAGGGCCATTTTTAAAATGTTTTATTTGTTCTTCTATCATACAACATATCCCGACCACAGCTTCTCCCTCTCCACTTTCTCCCCTCCCATCCCCTGCAGGTCCCTCCCCACCTGTCTCCCCCCAGAAGAGAGCAGGTCGCCCCAGGACATCAACCAAACGCAGCACAGCAAGATACAGTAAGATCAGACACAAGCCCTCACGTCAGTGCTGGGTGAGGTAACCCAGGAGGAGGAAAAGGGTCCCAAGAGCAGGCAGAAGAGTCACGGCCACCCCAAAACACCATAGCATGTATGCAGAGGGCCTAGCACAGACCATGCAGGCTCGGGATTGCTGCTTCAGTCTCTGTGAGTCCCCATGAGCCCTGGTTACTTGATGCAACAGGTTGTGCTCTCCAGGTGTCCTCAACCCCTCTGGCTGCCACAATTCCTCCTTTCCCTCCTCCACAGGGTTCCCCAAGCTCCGAGGGGAGGAGCACAGCGAAGACCTCCTACTGGGCTCTGCCTCTCTCTCCCTCTCTCTCTCTCTCTCTGCCTAATGTTTGGCGGTGGGTCTCTCCATCTGCTCCCATCAGCTACAGGTGGCAGCCTCTCTAGGCACCAATCTATATATAGCAGAACATCATTAGGAGTCAGTTCACTGATTTTTTTAATTTTTTATTTATTCATTTATTTTTGCCAGTAGTGTATGGTTCTATCCTAGGTCTCTAGACTATCCGCCTCCAGTCCCTGTTCATCGAGGCAGTATCACAGGCTCCCTCTCATTGCTGGCATGGACCTCAAATTGGATCACTCCCACAAATTGTGCACCACCATTGCCCCAGGCAGAGCAGATTATAAATCTGAGGTTCTGTGGCCAGGTTGATTTCCCAGTCTCGCCACTGGAAGTTGCCTGGTTACAGAAGATAAACAGTTCAAGATTCCTATCCTCCATTACTAGGAGCCCTCACTAGGATCACCTTCATAGACTCCAGGGAGTTTCCACTGCACACACACACACACACACACACACACACACACACACACACACACACAAACCAATTCCAGCCATCTCTCCCAGTACTCTCTCCCTTCATCCCTTCCACCCCCACCTAACCCTTCCTGTTCCTATCCCTACCTGTCCCCAGTCCACCCACAAAATCTATTTCCCCTTCCCAAGGAGAACCATGTGTCTCCCCCCTTGGGCCCTCCTTATTATCTGGCCTGTCTGGGTCTGTGGATTGTAGCATGGTTATCCTTTACAGCTAATATCCACTTATGAGTGAATACATAGCATGTTTGCCTTTTTGGGTCTGGGTTACCTCACTCAGGATGTTTTTTTTTTTTCCCTAATTCCATTCATTTGCCTGCAAATGTCATGATGGCATTTTAAAAAATAGCTAAGTAATACTCCATTGTGTAAATGCACAGTATTTTGTTTATCCATTCTTCAGTTGAGGGACAGCTAGGTTGTTTCCAGGTTCTGGCTATTATGAATAAAGCTGCCATGAACATATTGAACAAATGTCCTTCTGGTAGGATGGGGAATCTTTTTGGTATATGCCCAATAGGGTATAGAGGGATCTTGAGATAAATAATTTCCCTGTTTTCTGAGGAACTACCATATTGTTTTCCACAGTGACTGTACATGAGGAGTCATTTTTAAATCATCTCTTTCTGGTTTAACTGGAAAATGATCAGAGAGTGTGGCTTTCATTCTCACTGCCTAGGACTCTGCTTGCAGACAATAACCTCTTTGATGTTTACAGATGTGCAGGGAGACAGAAAGAGATACAGTGGAAATGCCAGTTCTCTAGAATAGAATAAAATTTACAATCCTAATTAATGTTAATCACTTACCCTCAATTAAACTCAACTCCTAAATTAAGGTCCTAACTGCATTATTCAAATCTCCTACATCTTTATCCAGCAGGGTCTAGAGGTAAAGGACACTGCCTTTATCCTAGGTTGTACAGGGAGACTAAGCTAAGATTCCTTGAAGTGAATCCACTTACAGAGTTTCATACATAATGTAAATAAAAGATTTATTAGCACTGCACGGTGAGAAATGAAACCAAATATTGTGGGAAATGTTTTTAACCCAACATAATAGTTTAATTTAAAACATTATGTTTCATGTATGAGCACTTTGGCTCCATGTATGTATACACACCATGTGTGTGCACTGTCCATGAAGGCCAGAAGAGGGCACCAGATCCCCTGGAACTGGAATTACAGTTATGAGCTGCCATGTGGTGGCTGGGAATCAAACTCAGGTTATCTGCAAGGACAGTAATACCCTTAATTGCTGAGCCAGCTCTCTGGTCCCAAGATCCACTTCTTGAAGAGATCATCTAAGTGTCTGAGGAGCTATTTGTCAAACCGGACGTATCAATCTCCACCCACAGTGTGCTGCTTTCAGGCTGCTTCTCTTACCTTTCGAAGCCATTATCTCTCTTGCTTTCTTCCTTTCCCTTCCTGATGCTCCCTCCATCCCAGGTCAGGGTCTGCTCTCTCTCACTGAGTGCCAGTTCACCTCTTTGGGGATGAACACATCTCCAGCTTTGTCTTCAGACAGCTTTGAATTCTCTTGTGTCAGTTCGGTTACTTTTGCTGTGGGGAAAAATCAAAACAAACAAACAAAACAAAACAAAACAACAACAACAAAAAAACCATCATGGTCAAAAGCAACTTGGGGAGGAAAGCATTTATTTCATCTTCTACTTCCACATCACAGTCTAGGAAACAGAGTTCGAAACCACTGGGAATATACCACAAACTCACTCCAAATTATAACTAGATGAATCTACTAATACTGCTAACAGGACAACAGTCTTGCAGTTGAATCAAAGGTGTGCCACCCGGAAGGGGCTAAGAGAAGGGTTTTTTAAGGTGGAGACCATGATTACCTCATCTCTGTGGAATTTGCAGCTGTATGAAAAACTGCTTTACTCCCCCCCCCCCCCAGCTAGCGAGTAACTGTCTCTCTCCCTGGTACACAGCGATAAATGCATTTATAAAACCCAGAGCAGGCAGTTAATTATCTCACAGCAGTTACATCATTCCAGGGAGGGGACAAGGGGGGCAAGGAGTCAGAATTGCCTAGAACTTATCTTCTAGAAATGTAGAATGAGTGCCTGGCATAAAATGGGGTTTTCGTAGCCATCACGTCTTCTTATAGCACCCTAGACACCTGGTCAGGGATGACACCACCACCAATGGGCTGATCTCTCACACATCAATCATCAATAAGGAAATGCAGCATAGGCTTGCCTGCGGGACAGCCCAATGGGGGCATTTTCTCAGTTCAGGGTCCCCTCTTCCCCAATGGTTCTGGCTTGTGTCAACGTGATGTAAAACTGGCCGGCACATCTCACAATCCATTTCCCTGATATGTAAGGAATCTTGGGCCGCTGTCCTTGTCACCCAGGAGTCTGTTCTCCATCCTGTTATTCCACCTTTCAGAGAAGCAGATGAAAAACTCAATAACTAACCTGATGTTTTTCCCTCTGCCTTGTCTTGTTTTTTTCCTTTTCTCCTCTTTCTTTCCCTTTTCTTCTCTAAACAAGATCCCACTAACTTCCCACACTGGCTTCAAATTCACAATTCCCCTGCCTCAGCTCCCTGACTACTAGGATTACAGATGTGTGCCACCACATTAGACCAGTAACCAATTTTCCTCTCCTTTGTAAGTAGCCCCTTTTACCTGGGAGTTTATAATTCTGGAATTACACCAGGGTCTGTCTAAGTATTTGCCTTTCTTTAATTAATCCTTCCTGGAACTTTATCAGCCCCTTTAATCAAGTCTTTCTGAAGTTCAGAAAATGCTCTTTAATTAATTTTTCAACTCTTGTTTTCCCTTTATAGATATTTCCCCCTTTCTCTTTCTCTAATGCCCCTCTGCTTTGGGTGTTAGGATTTGCCCTCTGTATCTCTCTTGTTCTCTGGTGAGGCTTTGTTCCACTTGAACCTCCAGGACACCTGCACATCTCAGCACATTTCCTTCTCTGAATTCACTGACTGTGTTTGTATTCATTTTCATTCATTTCCTCTCATATTACTTTTTTGTTTGTGCTGTGCTGTGGTTTGAATCTAGAATGGTCCCCCCCCCCCACAGGCTGAGCACTTTGTCCCCTGCTGCTGGTGCAGTTTGGGTAGGGAGAGGGACTGTGGGACTTGATGAAATGAAGGTTGGGCCCTCAAGGTGTGTTACTCTTGACTCCTCCCATCCACTTCAGGGTGGGGCTGTCACTGGCTCCCTTCCTCTCCATTTGCCTCCAGGGTTACCTCCAGGCTGGGCTTGGCTGCATTTCAAATGGAGAGAAGGCTTCCTGTTTTCAGTTTACCTTCTCAGCTTCCTTTGGTCTCAGGACCAAAAGTAAAGGGTCTATTTCAGTTTACACTTCCAGGTGATATCAGTCACTGAGGGAAGTCAGGGCAGGAACTCAGGGAGGGAACCTGGAAGAATGATGCTCTGTGTGTGTGTGTGTGTGTGTCTGTCTGACTCTGCCTCTCTGTATCTCTGTCTGTCTCTGTCTCTCTGCCTATTGCTCAGCCCTACTGTCACAAGCCAGGATAACCTATCCAGAGGTGATGGTAAACCCACAGAGAGCTAGGTCTTCCCCCATCATGAGACAACCAAGACAGTTTCCCACAGACATAGCCACAGGGCAATCTGACACTCCTCTGGCCACTCTTGGCTGTATTGACAATAAAAACAACAAAAGTCACTCACTGTCCCTCTGCAGGGACCACCAGGAATCCCCATAGAATTCCCCATTTCTGGACACCATTCTCTTCCTTACTCGATGATGAGCTCTCGTTTGAGCTTTGAGTTTGTACTTCCTCCCACGTCCCTGCCCTTTGGGTCAGGTATTGCTTTGGAGGGGGGGGGGCAGCTGCAGGAGGGGTGGTGGTAACGACAAATCTACACCACAGTCTTGGGTGGTCTAGCCCTCACAAGGCTGGCGATGAGCAAACTGGGAGTTGTTGTCTTCTGCCCAGGGCTGGCAGTGTCCTCCCAGGCTGCACAGTCTGCTTAGTCCTATTTTCCAGTAAGGGGCAGGGTAGAGAAAAGTCCTCACATGCTGGGAAGACATGAAGGCTAACTGTCTCCTTCTCAAGCAAGGGACTTCCCTAGACTTTGTAGGAGAAGAGCCTTTTGAAGCAGAAATCAAACATTCGTTTGCATGATGGAATGGAGTCAAGGGGAGACCAGGAGTTCTAGCAGTGACTGGAAATCCAAAGCAGGGACTTATGAAGCACATGAAATTGCCTGAAAGCTTCTAAAATAGGTCAACACAGCCATATTCCATCCCAATTAAACTAGGATCATAGCCATGGGGACTTAGGTGTTGTTGGGTTTCAACCGGGGGACAAATGACTGAGGTGCCTATTTAACACAACAAATGGATGAAAAAAGGAATAACAAAGGAAAGGAAGGGAACATGGCTGATGTGATGGAGGAGGTTTATTGTAGATACGTGGGAGAGCATAGCCAGAGGCAGGGACAGGGACATGGTCATGCCCCTAATCCATGTTGGGGAGAAGGGAGGGGAGAGACAGGAACCAGGTGCAGCAGCCTGGAGGCCAAAGGTACAAAGAGAGTGGGCAACCAAAATGGCTGGACTATGTAAGGAAGGGCAGTGTAGCCCCCTGGTCTGGAGAGTTCAGGATAGGGGGCCATATTCCAGCCAGAAGAGCCCTGAAACAGGTAGGGACAGAGGGATGCTGGGATAACCTGGCAGCCAGGTCTGCTGTGATATGTTAAGGAGGCACCTCAGCCTTTTGTTCCAAGGTTGAAACCTAGCAGGATTCTAACCTTATGCAGGTGAATTCTTCTTCAGTCAGGGCCAGAACTGTCAGGGAAGTCTATTGAACTCGTCTGGTGCGAAAGATGGTGTGATCTGCCCTCTTTTAATATGCTGGGGAATGCACCTGTTGCTGTGGCTTGTATTTGGTTCATCTTCATCACAACTGATGTGGAGGCTTAAAAATGTAGCACAGCCTAGTTGGGAAATAGGCCCTAACAGAAGGAAGGCTGGTGGGTCACGGAGGCTCACTAGGAAGGAGAGCGCCCTCTAGCGGTACTGCATCCGTTAGACTGGCATTAGGTTCCACACAGACCCACTAGCCCTGCCTGAAGCAAAGCCCTCAGCAGAAGCAACCAGGTGTGACCAAACTTGGATTTCCCAGACACCGAGGCTATGAGCCATGGAAATCTCTTTTCTGAAAAAGTGTCAAGAATCAGGTTACAGCAACAGAAAATGGATTAAGAGGGCCTGCTTATTTGTGTGTCTCTCAAAGAACTAACCATACTTTCTTTCCTCTGCAGCCCAGAACCTAGGAGAGTCTAACAACAGAGTGCCCTGCAGAAATGAAGGAACAAAAGTGCAATTAGCACATCTGTAAAAATGCACAACTGAGAAGCTCAGGTACCTCATGAGACACACATAATTTACAGATGGAGAAACAGCGATTCCCACTGGCTAGAGTCTGGCTGAGAACCCGTGAAGTCTGTCTTTTCCTTCTTCACTGTGATCTCCTTGTGTTCCTTGCATGTGAGGAGAGGTGAGATAGACTTATACCACAGGCCGGGAAGCAGAGCCATCACATCCCACCTTCCCCTACAAACGCTGCTCATCCTAGGGGGTCCACGAGAAGGTCCGAATATGGACTGAATGTTGGAAACATTATTCTTACCCCCATGTATTCATTGACTATCTATTGCACTAGGAACAGTTTCAGAATCATTTTGTGTCTACGTCAGTGAACAAAGGAAAAAAGAAAGAAAACTCATACTGCCATGAAGTAACACTCTTGTAGAGTGTGGCAGGTGTCTCCAATGGTTCCAACAACAGCAGCCTGTGCATGGAGTCCCTCCCATGAAGAGGTGTAATGCCCTGCCCCACTTTAAACTGCCTTTGACCAATAGAATGTCTTAGAAATGTTTCTGACCGTACTCCTTAAAAGAATTGACACCTTTCTTTTTAAAATTGTATTTCATTTATTCATTTTATTTCTGTGTATATGTGTTTGCCTGAGTTTATTTGCATCATGTGTGTGCAGTAGCCTGAGGCAGCCAGAAGAGGGCATTGGATCTTTTTCTCCACTGATGAGCCTCCCAACTCCTCATTCCAACCGCAGGCATTTTATATCACAGGAGAAATAAAAGTAATAACACTTAGAATAACCTTCTAGCTGTTCTCAAGGGTGCAATATAGCTGTGTGTTCTCCTTTCTCCCTGTCACTAAAGCATGAGACTGGCCTGCCTTGGGAAAGTGTCTCCTAGGACAAGTGGGGTAAACCTGTTTGAATCTGAGATAAGGTGAGTCTGTCTTTCTCTTAGAGTCAGCCTCAACATGTGCAAACAGCTTACCAAGGCCACATAAATTAAAGATGGTGTGGCAAAACAAATGCTCCCTTCCTTAAGTTGTTTTTGCCATGTCAGTCACAGTGTCACTGGTTCAACTCCACCCTGAAATGGCTGTGGGCAGTTGCCCACCGCCCTCTCCTCTTGGATGCGGTCAGCCCCAGATCACACAGAGCTTGAATTACAGCAGGCTGACTAAGCCCTAGCTCCAGTCTAAAGGCAATGGACTGGTATCTGAAGTGGTTGGCTTTAGAGAGGGCGTGCCACACTACACAAATACAGCTCTCTTCCAAGAAAGTTCTCCCTTGTTCTCCCAATGCTTCCATAAGGAATCCAACCACTGGTCCAGAGGTAGAAGGCATTAGCTGTGTTTTAGACAGCTCTTCTTGGTGTGGAAGGCATGACAGAGTTCATAGCGGAAGGAGCATGGCACAGCAGCATCATCCCCACAGGCCAGGAAACAGACAAAAGGAATTCTGCCTCTGGACCGGCTTCACAGCTTCTCCTTTTCAGTCGGTCTAGAACCCCTATCCAGAGAATGCGTCAACTACACGTATTTATTTTTATTTTCATGGGCATTGCGGTTTTGCCTGCATGTATATCTATCTGTGTGAGGGTGTCAAATCCCCTGAAACTGGAGTTACAGACTGTTGTGAGCTGTCATGTGGGTGGTGGGGATTGAACCTGGGTCCTCTGGAAGAATGGCCAGTGCTCTGAACCACTGAACCATCTCTTCAGCCCCACCAACCACACTTGAACAGATGTCACGTTATGCCGCTCTGGAAACTTCCTCAAACATTCATTCCATAACAGGAATCCCTGGAGGCTAAGGAGATGTTTCCAAGTTTAAGCACACTTGCTGTTCTTTCTGATGACTGGATCTCAGCTTCTAGTACACACTCTGGATCCTCCAGCTCTTCTGGCCTCTAGGGTACCTACACTCATATGCACATAACCCCCACACAGAACACACATACATTTCATAAATGTGCACATAATTAAAAATAAAAATGGGGCTGAGGAGATGGCTCAGTGGTTCAGAGTAATACCAGGGGACCCAAATTCAGTTCCTAGCACTCATTTTAAAAATGAGGACCCCAAATGCAGTCTAGCTGACACAGCACATTGATCCCCATCTCCAAGTAGAAGGATCAGTTTAGTCTCTTCTGAGGCCCAGACACTGCCTTCTCTTGCCCTTGGACAGTGGAGCTCCTAACTCATGCTGAATCACCTGCCTGGTTCTCAGGCTGAGGTGTCACATTTGGAGACTTTTCAGCCTCCATGACTTTATAAGTTACCTTGTAGCCTTAGGAAGAAAGGGTTGATTTGTGTTCCCAGTTTCAGGGGTTTCTCAGTCCATCCTTACGAGGACTACACAGAGGCAATTCACGGTGTGGATGCATGAGGCTACTCCATCCTGATAGAAAAAGAAGCTGAGGCTCCAGTCAGGGTTGGGGGTAGGTATCACCTTCAACTCCTAGTGACATGTTCCACCAACCAGACTCCACCTCCAAAAAATTCAGGGCCTTCAAAATACAGCTACCAACTGGGGTCCAAACTATGAAGACATGAACCTGTGGGAGACATTTCTAAAAAAAACTGTAACCTCAACTGCCTGAGCCAGTTCCCATTGTGTACCCCTGGTTCTGTATCCATTTCCATGTGTCTGTATAGGACCCATCTGTCCCATTATTTTCCAGAGAATCTTATTCGGCGGCTAAAGTTAGAAACCTCACCTCATACATATGAGAAGCACTAGCAGTGCCAAGTGTCAGCTCACCAAGGCACATACTGGAGCCCCCTCCAGACCATCACTTCCTGGAAAGAAAGTTAGGTGAGCTTGAAAGAAGAAGAGCTCCAAATGGCTGTCAGAAAGCGTCAGGGCAGTTGGAAGGAATGTGGGAAGCACTGGTGTCTGTGACACACAGAGGGGCCTAGAGTTCCAGAGACGTGAAAATTCCAATGCTGTGCCATTAGCAGGGGCATGTGGCCTGGCACCGCCCACTGTCCCTAGGATGGCGGAAATCTCTAAATCTCATCCTGACTCGTCCACCCCCAGCTCTGCAAAGTAGGAGGGAGATCATTGAGTTGTGGATGAGAGCTGTAGATTGCTCCCTAAACTCCATTTGCCCCCCCTACCCCCCTCCGTGATATTACTGGCCTGACAATGAGCATGCTAATGAAAATTCAGACACAGTAATTCCATTCTAGGTCTAGGTCAAATACAGGGTGGGATCTGGGTGCTGCTTTGTGTCCATGTATCAGTCAGCTATCGCTATGCAACCAAACACCCAAAGCTCAGTAATGTCAAAGAACATTAATGAACCATTCTTCATAACTTTAAAGTCCTGGTGTAGACAGTTTGCCTGGGGCAGCTCCACAGGTCTCATCCCCTCCCTAGATCCAGCCAGGTTATTCTTCTCTTGAAGACAGTAATCACAAGCAGATACACAAGTCTCTGAAATGAGCACCTTGTTACTTCAACTTCTGTCTCACGGCAGCAGCCCGTAGTATCAGAGTTAGAAGTATGTGTCAAACAGCACTGATACAAAGAATGCTACTGAATGGGCCAGGAAGGCAGTCAACCTCCCAAGGATAAGCAGAGGTGAGGGCAGAGACTACTGGACAGTTTTATCCAAGCTGTGCTGCAAGGACAAATCCGGGCTGCATAGGAATTCTGGGAGAGGAGCCAGACCTAGGCAAGCAGGCTCCAACAAGAACCAGAGACCAGAGAGGCCAGGAGCCACCAAGCTGGCTGTCTGGAAGTGGCCTGGGGCAAGCGGCAAGAAGCAGGGTTCCAGCCCCTTTTCCTTGAGCCAAGAAAAAACTATGACAGAGTGCTTGGGGCTGTAAAAGACCACACCAGTGCAGCTCCTTTCCAAACCCAGGACAGTTTTTAGGCATATTTGTTTTTAAAATAGTATATCTTGAGCTTCAACCACTCATATTACAACTTCACTGGAAATTTTTAGAGGGAGGGAGCCGTATGCCTTTGCCACCTGCATTAATTGCTTGAATCTTACTAAAAGGATGTAATCCTATAGATAATACTCATGAAGTCATGGTCTTGACTGTTATGGGTTTTTTTCTCTAATATTACAGTAAAATGAACAAAACATTCATGACTAAAACAAAAAACATTCCTATTGTTGAAGGAAGAAAATCAGTTGGAGTAGGACGTTTGTAGTATGAGGCCCTTTATGTAGAGAGCACAGTCAAGCAAAACTATCCTGTCTGGTATCAATTCTACACACAGGGAATGGGGAGTGAAAATGTGATTGGTGCTAAAGTCTTTAGCTGGGAAGCTAAGAGCTCATATCTTGAACCACAAGCATGAAGCAAAGAGAGAAAACTGGAAATAAGCAAAGCATTTTTACTCTCAAAAGCCCACCCCAATGATATACTTCCTCCAGCATGGCCACACCCCCTAAACCTCCCTCAAACAGTGCTACCAACTAGGAAACAAATGTTCAAACATCTGAGCCTGTGGGGGACATTCTCATTCGAACTAGTAGGACCTACACAGTCAACATCAGGACCTCCTTCCGAGCAGCAGATTCTTGGACCTGTTCTGTCCCTCATTTATGGGGAAGAGAGTGACCAAAATCTAGACTCATGAAAGTGTTAGGTATTTGTCTGGGGACAGCATTGTTTCCATAGTGCTTTCATGTAGTCATAGATAATCCGTGATCCTATATCAAAACTCAGTAAATAATCCCTCCTTTAAAGAATCATTTCTTCAAGGTATAGAATCTAAGACTATAGCAAACTTCTTTCTGGTATCCAACCTCATCAGCCCACTTTGCACTGCACCAGGTGGGCTCCTTTGCAGGCAACTCTTGACTTTTTTACTTGGTGTGGTAGTTTGGATGAGAATGGCTGCCATAGGCTCAGGTTTGAATGCTAGGGCCCTAGGTGTGGGGACTGTTTGGGGAAGGTGTGTCACTGTGTGTAACACAAAAAGTAAAAACCCAGAGACAGATACTGGGGTTCAAGCTTGAAGCCGAATATCAGAAAAGCAAAGCAACCAAGACACTAGCTCTTACCTCTACCTCAGGCTAAAAGGGCTGATTGTGTCTCACAAGCTCTCCACGAAACCTCAGACTACTGCCTATCCTCAGCATGACTGGAGAATGAATCTCCACATGAGACCCTTTGCTTTTTATACCTCGATAGTGCTGGGATTAAATGCATGTGATCCCAACTACTAAGATCATCTTTGTGTAAGCTGTTTCTCTCTAGGGCTGGATTAGTTTTGTGTAGCTCAGTGTAGCCTTGAACTAACAGACATCTGTCTACCTCTGGCTGTCAAGTGGTAAGATTAAAGGTGTGAACCACCACCTGGCTTCTATAGCCAACTAGTGCTTTCTGTACACTCAGGCAAGCTTTAATAAATCATAAATAATATATCACAATTCCCCCTTTTGTCTAATATAAAAAGGCTACAACTAAAATAAGAAAAACTAAATACAGTAAGTATAAACAATATATACAGTCAATAAGTTTATCAACAATATCTAGTCCATTTGCATTTGACAAATTGAGAGAAAATACTTCATTATCTATTCTACCCTGGTGAGTTGAAAGTCTTGTACCTAAATTACTTTTTCTATCCTAATTTGCATTACCAAATTAAAAATATCTGTTTTGTCTCTCAAACTTATACACTCTACATTTCTTTTTTTTTATTTTATTTATTAATTTTTATTTAATTTTATATAACAAAGTCCAATTAAATGAAAACAAGCATTTATACACAATACTTGGGAATTTGGTCGTAGTTCTTTCCAAACTACTTCCTGCTGGTAAGGGGTGCTGTCTTGGGGGGATTCGAAGAAGATTCAGATATCCTAGCTGTAGTCTGTAGGGCTGTTTTGTCCAGCTGTTTGGAATGTAGGATCAGCTTGTACTCTGTTTCAGGCGGTCTGGCATGATCCAACCACATTAGTCTGGAAGGAATCCACATCTTTTCATTTTCTGTGGAAACAAAAATAGAAATACTTTTCCCCAGTAACTTGTTCTTCAACTTAAATTTTGGAGTCAAAGCGTTTTTTTTTTTTTTTTTTTTTTTTTAATTTATTATTTTACATGTCGATCCCAGTTCCCTCTCCCTCCCTCCCTCCCTCCCATCCAGCCCTCCCTCCCTCCTTCCCTCCCTTTTGCCCTCTCTGCCCTGTCCCATGCACTCTAAACAACCTCCCCTCCCAACCACCCACCACAATACCATATGTAGGGGAATGCCATCCAGTTGGGGTCATGTAGATCTGACAGGTCCTATGAAGTAGGGACTAGGGCTTCTCTCCTATCTCTAGAATAAGGCAGTTATCCCTCCATGGGGGATATGTTTGCAAAGTCCTTTTGTGCACCAGGGATACATCCTGGCTCCACTGTCTGAGGTCTCTTAGACTGCTCAGACCTTCTGGCTGAGACCCATGTTCAGGGGGGTCCGAGTCAGTCCCCTGTTGGCTTCCCAGCTATCAGTCTAGTGGCCCTTAGCTCCTCCTTGTTTAGGTAAGCTGTCTCTATGTACTTCTACCGCATGGTCTTGTCCTCCATCTGCTTCTGGGTTCTAGTTCGACTCAGTGTTTATGTATGGGTGTTTGCTCCTGTTTTCAACAGGCATTAGTTGAGGACTCCATGGAGAATTAGTTGTTGATCTCACTCTCCGGGAAGGGCATTTATGATAGCCTTTCCACGGGAGCTGAGATTGTTAGTTGGGAGCAGTCTTGTAGTTCCCTCGACCTTTCTTTGTGTTCAACTTTATCTTCAAACCAATATTGGCTCCCTCTTTTATGTTCTCTCTCTCTGTCTCTCTCTCTCTCTTTCCTATTTTCCATTCCTAACCAGGCTCAAACCTCCTGGTCGCACATGCCTTCCTCTCCTCCCTCTCATTTTCTCCTACTTCTCTCTCCATTAGCTGTCCTCCCACACTTTACCTGAGGTCTGGGGGACTTGTCCCTTCCCAGTTCTGTGAGGGACTTTATATGAATCTCTTAGAATACAACTTGTATCCTAGTTCCTCTGGTGATGTGAATTATAGGCTCATGATCATTTGCTCTAGTTCTAAAATCCATATATGAGTGAGTACATACTGTGTTTCTCTTTTTGTGACTGGGTTACCTCATTCAGGATGGTTTCTTCAAGTGCCATCCACTTGCCTGCGAATTTCAAGATACCATTATTTTTTTCTGCAGAGTAGTATTCCATTGTGTAGATGTGCCACATCTTCATTAACCATTCTTCAATTGAGGGGCATCTAGGTTGCTTCCAGGTTCTTGCTATTACAAATAATGCTGCTATGAACATAGTTGAACAGATGGCTTTGTTGCATTGATGTGAATCCTTTGGGTATATGCCTAAGAGTGTGATTGCCTGGTCCTGTGGTAAACTAATTCCCATTTTCCTGAGGAACCGCCATACTGATCTCCAAAATGGCTGTATGAGTTTGCACTCCCACCAGCAGTGGAGGAGTGTTCCACTTTCTCCACTTCCTCTCCAACATAAGTCATCACTGGTGTTTCTAATTTTAGCCATTCTGGCAGGGGTAAGATGGTATCTCAAAGTTGTTTTGATTTGCATTTCCCTGATAGCTAAGGATGTGCAGCATTTTCTTAAGTGTCTTTCAGCCTTTTGGATTTCCTCCATTGAGAACTCTTTCTTCAGTTCTGTACCCCATTTTTTAATAGGGTTATTTGGTGTTTTGTTGACTAGTTTCTTGAGTTCTTTGTATATTTTGGAGATCAGCCCTTTGTCGGATATAGGATTAGTGAAAATCTTTTCCCAGTCAGTGGGCTGCCCTTTGGTCTTGTCAACTGTGACCTTGGCCTTACAGAACCTTCTAAGTTTGAAGAGGTCCCATTTATTAATTGTTTCTTCCAGTGTCTGTGTCCCTGGAGTTATGTTCAAGAAGCGGTCTCCTATACCAATTTGTTCCAGGGTACCTCCTACTTTCTCTTCTAAGAGGTTCAATGTGGCTGGATTGATGTTGAGGTCTTTGATCCATTTGGACTTGAGTTTTGTGCATGGCGACAGACATGGTTCTATCTGCAGTCTTCTACACACCCTCATCCAATTGTGCCAGCACCATTTGTTGAAGATGATATCCTCGCCCCATTTTATAATTTTAGCTGTTTTGTCGAAAATCAGGTGTTCATAGGTGCGTGGATTAATATCAGGATTTTCAATTCGATTCCATTGGTCTACTTGTCTATTTTTCTGCCAATACCAGTCTGTTTTCAGAACTATAGCTCTGTAGTAGAGCTTAAAGTCAGCAATGGTGATGCCTCCTGAAGTTCTTTTATTGTATAGGGTTGTTTTGGCTATCCTGGGTCTTTTGTTTTTCCATATAAAGTTGATTATTATCCTTTCAAGGTCGGTGAAGAATTGTGGTGGGATTTTAATGGGGATTGCATTGAATCTGTAGATAGCTTTTGGTAAGATTGCCATTTTTACTATGTTTATCCTACCTATCCAAGAGCATGGGAGGTCTTTCCATTTTCTGGTATCTTCTTTACTTTCTTTAGAGTCACAAAGTTCTTATTATATAGATCTTTTACTTGTTTGGTAAGCGTTACACCAAGATATTTATGTTGCTTGTGGCTATTGTAAAGGGTGATGTTTCTCTGATTTCTTTCTCTGCCTCTTTGTCGTCTGAAAAAAGTAGGGCTACTGATTTTTTTGAGTTTATCTTGTATCCTGCTAGTTTGCTGAAGGTGTTTATCAGTTGTAGGAGTTCCCTGGTAGAGTTTATTGGGTCGCTTATGTAAACTATCATATCATCTGCAAATAGAGATAGTTTGACTTCTTCCTTTCCAATTTGGATGCCCTTGATATCCTTTTGTTGTCTTATAGCATTAGCTAGAACATCTAGTACGATATTGAAGAGATATGGAGAGAGAGGACAGCCTTGTCTTGTTCCTGATTTTAGAGGAATTGGCTTAAGTTTCTCTCCATTCAGTTTGATGTTGGCAGTTGTTTTGCTGTATATTGCTCTTATTATGTTTATGTATGTTCCTGTTATCCCTGACCTCTCTAATACCTTTATCATGAAAGGGTGTTGAATTTTATCGAAGGCTTTTTCCGCATCTAGGGAGATAATCATATGGTTTTTCTTTTTCAGTTTGTTTATATGGTGGATCACGTTGATAGATTTTCGTATGTTAAACCATCCCTGCAATCCAGGTATGAAGCCTACTTGATCATGGTGGATGATTTCTCTGATGTATTTTTGAATTCGGTTTGCCATTATTTTATTGAGTATTTTTGCATCGATGTTCATCAGGGATATTGGTCTGTAGTTTTCTTTCTTAGTTGTGTCTTTGTGAGGTTTGGGTACCAAAGTTATTGTGGCCTCATAAAAAGAGTTTGGCAATAAACCTTCTGTTTCTATCTTGTGGAACAGTTTGAGGAGTAGTGGTATTAGTTCTTCCTTGATTGTCTGGTAGAATTTTGCACTGAATCCATCGGTCCCTGGACTTTTTTTCGTTGAAAGGCTTTTGATGACTGTTTCTATTTCATTTCGGGTTATAGGTCTATTTAAGTTGTTTGTCTGTTCTTGATTTAATTTTGGTAAGTGATAGTTATCCAGAAACTTGTCCATTTCCTTTGAATTTTCAATTTTTGTGGAATACAGATTTTCGAAGTATGACCTGAAAATTGTCTGGATTTCCTCTGTGTCTGTTGTTATGTTCCCCATTTCGTTTCTGATTTTGTTAATTTGCATGTTATGTCTCTGCTTTTTCGTTAATTTGGATAAAGTTTTATCTATCTTGTTGATTTTCTCAAAAAACCAACTCTTTGTTGCATTGATTTTTTGTATTGTTTTCCTGGTTTCTATTTTGTTGATTTCAGCCCTCAAGTTGATTATTTCCTGGCGTCTGCTCCTGCGGGTGAATTTGCTTCTCTCTGTTCTAAGGTTTTCAGTTGGGCTGTTAATTCATTTATGTGACTATCCTCTGTTTTCTTCATATGGGCACTTAGTGCAATGAACTTCCCTCGTAGCACTGCTTTCAAGGTGTCCCATAAGTTCAGGTATGTTGTATCCTCATTCTCGTTGAATATTAGAAAGTCTTTAATTTCTTTCTTTATTTCTTCTTTGACCCAGGAGTGGTGCAATTGCACACTGTTAAGTTTCCATGAGTTTGCAGGTTTTCTGCTATTTGTGTTGTTGTTGAATTCCAATTTTAAAGCATGGAGGTCCGATAAGATACAGGGGACTATTCCTATTCTCTTGTATCTGTTGAGGTTTGTTATGTCTCCTAGTATGTGGTCGATTTTAGAGAAGGTTCCATGTGGAGCAGAGAAGAAGGTATATTCTTTTGTCTTTGGATGGAATGTTCTATAGATATCTGTTAGCCCCAGTTGAGACATAACTTCTGTTAATTCTTTTGTTTCTTTGTTGAGTTTCTGATTTGTGGTCCTGTCTAGTGTTGAGAGTGGTGTATTGAAGTCTCCCACTATAAGTGTGTGAGGTTTTATATGAGCTTTGAGTTTTAGTAGTGTTTCTTTTACGAATGTGGGTGACTTTGTATTAGGGGCATAGATGTTCAGAATTGAGACTTTGTGTTGATGGATTTCTCCTGAGATGAATATGAAATGACCGTCTTCACCTCTTTTGACTAGTTTTGGTTTGAAGTCTAACTTGTTAGATATTAGGATAGCTACACCTGCTTGCTTCTTATTTCCATTTGATTGGAAAATCTTTTCCCAACCCTTTACCCTGAGGTAATGTCTATCTTTGGAGCTAACATGTGTTTCTTGTATGCAGCAGAAGGATGGATTCTGTCTTCGTATCCATTCTGTTAGCCTGTGTCTTTTTATAGGTGAGTTAAGACCATTAATGTTGAGGGTGAGTAAGGTCCATTGATTGTTGATGCTTGTTTGGTTTAGGTTTGTTGTTGGCAGTGGTATTGTGAAATATTTGTTCTGCTTCACCCTAGGTTTCTGGTGTAGTTGGATTATCTGTTGCCTACATTTTTGTGGGCGTAGTTACCTTTCTTGTGTTGGAATTTTCCTTCCAATACTTTCTGTAGGGCTGGATTTGTAGATACATATTGGGAAAATCTGGTTTTGTCATTGAATATCTTGTTCTCTCCATCTATATTGACTGAGATTTTTGCTGGATATAGTAGCCTAGGCTGGCATCCATGTTCTCTTAATAGTTTTAGAACATCTATCCAGGACCTTCTGGCCTTGAGGGTTTCCATGGAGAAGTCAGGTGTAATTTTGATAGGTCTGCCTTTATATGTTACCTGTCCTTTTTCCTTCGCTGCTCTTAATATTCTTTCTTTATTCTGTATGCTAGGTGTTTTGATTATTATATGTCGAGGGGTCTTTTTTCTTTGGTCCAGCCTATTTGGGGTTCGGTATGCTTCTTGTACTTTCATGGGCATGTCCTTCTTCAGATTTGGAAAGTTTTCCTCGATGATTTTGTTGAATATGTTTTCAGCACCTTTGAGCTGGGCTTCCTCACCTTCCTCTATGCCTATATTCTTAGGTTTGGCCTTTTCATGGTGTCCCACAGTTCCTGGATGTTGTGTGTTAAGGATTTGTTGGATTTTTGGTTTTCTTTGGTCGATGAATCTATTTCTTCTAGTTTATCTTCTGGGCCTGAGATTCTCTCTTCCATCTCTTGAATTCTATTGGTAATGCTTGTGTCCGGGCTTTCTGATTTTTTGCCCAGCTTTTCAATTCCCAGCTTTCCTTCCATTTGTGTTGCCTTTATTTTCTCAATTTTGTTTTTCAAGTCTTGGACCGTTTCCTTCACCTGGTTAATTGTTTTTTCTTGGCTTTCTGTACTTTCCTTAAGGAATTTGTTCATTTCTTCCACTTTTTTGTTTGTTTTTTCCTCCATTTCTTTAAGGGATTTTCTCATATCTTCTTTGAGGGCCTCTATCATTTTTATGATGGTGATTTTTAAGTCGTACCATTCTGCTTCCTCTGCTTTGTTGTTGTGTTCCATTCTAGTTGGTTTAGATTCCCTAGATTCTGGTGGTGTCATGTTTGTCTTTCTGTTGTTAGGTGTTCTCTTGTATTGCCTTCTTCCCATAGTTTCTTCCAATAGGTGTTGGTGGTGTCTCTTCCCTCTCTCTATGGTCCTTCCCCGATAGGCTTATGTGGATCAAAGATTCAATGTCTGTAGTTCTGTGTGCTCCAAGCTCTCTAGGAGGTTTCTCTGCAGACAGGGATCCAGGGATGGGGTCAAGGATGAGGATCCAGAAGAAGATGCCAGCAGGTACTTACAGTGGTCCTCTGGCCAATAGCTCTGGCCAATAGCTCTGGCCAATGACTGGCAGAAGAGGACGAGGGCTGAGCTTGAACTTGAGAAGGTTTTGCAGGGTAGTGGGATCTCTCTGGAAACTGGCGCTCTCCAGCTGAGACCTCGTTCTTTGGCAGGGGCCCGGATTTGGGGGTCAAGGATCTTGCCCGCAGGAACTCCGAGTGGACCCGCAGAGATAGGCGGATCTCTGGGAGGGGCCCGGGACTCCAGCAGAGGAATGGAGGCGGGGTCAGAGACCAAGCCGGTGGAAATTACAGGTGGTCCCGCGTGGATAGTCAGGTCTCCTTTGTTCGGAGTTGCTCTGAGAGATCTCCGAAGTAGGGTGGACTGTTGGCTCCACCCTCTGTCCCAGTGCTCAACCAGAGCAGCAGGACCGTAGGTGGGGTAGGGCACAGGGTGGGGGGGGGGTAGTCTGGCAATGGGGATGGGTGGGGGGTGTATCAGAGCTCCAAGGGCGCTCTAGATGGGGACCGGAAACAGGAGCAGCAGGATCAGGGGCCAATCCAGGGAGTTCAGGCGGGTGAGGGAGGAAAAGAGGTTGAAGGGGACAGGCAGCCCCAATTGGGCCCAGACTCACCTCTGGCCAATAGCCGGCAGAAGAGGACGAGGGCTGGGCTGGAACTTGAGAAGGTTTTGCAGGGTAGTGGGATCTCGCTGGAAACTGGTGCTTTCCAGCTGAGACCTCCTTCTTTGGCAGGGGCCCGGATTTGGGGGTCAGGGATCTTGCCCGCAGGAACTCCGAGTGGCCACTCTACATTTCTTTAGTGAGTTTCTTTTCTGAGTCTGGTAAACAAGGAAAGCTATACTCTACTATCTAGTTTTCAAGTACCTCAGAGATCTGAGACAAAAATATTATTAACTAAGCAGGAAGTGCAAACAAGCAACTTCCAAATAATTTGAGAAATGACAAAAACATCTGGCTGCCTTGACAGTTCACTCAAGGTTCTTTTGCAACATTGGGGCATCCATCTTTCTCCTACAGGTCTAGCATATCTGACAGATATTTCTGTGAAGCAGGATATTCTGAAGGACTGTCCCACCTTGTCTTGGCAAGGTTTGCAGTCACTCTTTTTGATGTCCTGTTTGTCCAAGGATAGCGCACTGTCAGCAATTGAGGCAAGGGCACTGTCTTATCTAGTGACTTATTATTGTCACAAAGAAAGTAAACTCCACATGGAGCTTTTTCAGTGCCCATCATCTTCCCTGTAGTAGATTGGTGCTGCCAGGAGTAGTTATGTCTCAGTGTCAAAAAAAAAAAAAAAAAAAAAAAAAAAAAGAAGAAAAATCTATATTATTAAGACACCTTAAATCCCATATTCTGTAGATGACCTGTCTATCTAAAATATATCTCTGTTTGTCCTTGATAAAATGCATAATATGAGTACAAGTTGGATTGTAATAGTTGACTAATTACTAACCTACATTTCCTTATTGTCCCATATAGTTGGTAATAATAACTTTCAAGAACCAGAAATTTTCATTACCTTGAACAAGATTAGATACATATGTACAGTATGTTTTAACCTAATCCCAAATTTGTATCAATATACAGAATTGTATGCAATATACAAAATCCAATCAATGTAAAATATTTAAAACTAGCAGTTGCTTTTTAAAAGTAGATTCAATAATCTACCTTTTCGTCTTACCTTATCTATATCCTCCCTTTTTTCCTTTCATAATAGAGTCAATAATCCTCTTTATACTATCATATCAGTATTTTTTTTTCAAGAAAAAACCATGAATCTAATCCTCTTTGTTCAACATTTTGTAACCAATCCCCCTAAACAATGACAAATATCCCTAACCCAATGAGTGACCAAAAAACCACCCACCCTACCTCTTAGGAATGTGGGTATTATGTTCTTAAAGTTACTTCCTGCTCTCTGGGGGTGACAGCATCTTTAGAGGATCCTGAAAATAAAAAAAAAAATTGGTTAACTGTTGAGCTGTTTCATTTTTGTTCAGTCTAAGCATAATAGAAAAGTGCGGGGCTTGACTCAAGTCCTGGCTAGAGGAGTCTGTCTGTGAGGCTGGATCATCTCAGCAGGACACCTCAAAATTATTCTGAGCAGTTTGTAGTCCAAAGCTGATCTTTCATTGATGTTGTTCAGTTTAATGATGCGAGATACTTCCAGCCATGTAAAAAGAGAACCAGTAACTGCCATTACCTTGGCTGTTATTCTAGGTCTTGGAGCTGTTGGGGCAGGGACAGGAATAGCCTCTCTGGTATAGATTAACTCACATTTCAATTGACTCACAGTGGCAGTAGACAAAGATATTAAAGAATTACAATATGGACTAAAAAATCTAAAGGATTCACATACTTCTTTAGCAGAAGTTGTGTTACAGAATAGAAGAGGGCTTGATCTATTATTCTTGCAACAGGGTGGCTTTTGTGCAGCCTTAAAAGAGAAATGTTGCTTTTATGCTAAGACTGGCTTAGTGGAAGACAGCTTGGATAGAGTACAGAAAAGTCTTGAGGAATGTAAACGACAGCAGGAACAAGCAGAGTCCTGGTATAAAATTTGGTTTTCCACCTCCCCTTGGATTTCTACCTTGCTTCCTTCTTTCCTGGGACCATTTGTGGTATTGTTGCTGCTGCTGACTTTTGGGCCTTGGGCATTCCAGAGAATACTCAATTAGTCAAAACTCAAATTGATTCCATACTCAAAAAACTTATGTCTGTACACTACCATCAGCATTTGGAAAAGGAACAGGACTCCTCTGAGGAACCTGTTGAGGATGGTGACAATGCCAATTCTGATCCCCCTAGACAAGGACTTGATTTCACAGGACTCGAACAACAGAGGACCTGGTTCTCTCAAATATGGAGACATCAATGATGGGAGTATAGCGGTGCCACAAAGCAGATGTAGACCCTCCTCTTCGGCTGTAGGTCCCATAACGACGGGAGTAGCTTAGGACCTTCTCTCAGGAGGCCACTCATCTTGCCCGAGTTTCTCACCTGATTTTTGATTATGTCCTTGAGTGCTGAGGGTGAATGCACCCTACCGGTTAGTCACATAGTGACAAGCCCATCCCCAGGGTCCCGATTGTGGGAGCTCACCTCATAGCCTAAGACAGACCCTCCATAAAAAATAATTAAATAGGGGGATATGTTGGGAGCCGGCCTTGAGTCACATCCTCTTGCAGAATTACTTATACCTTAAAACTCTAATTGAGCCTTATCTTGGTAAAACAGAAAACTGCTGAAAAAGCAGTCTGTTCCATTCAACACAGGAACTGAGATGAACCAAGACGCCAGGAACTGAGATAAGCAGACATTTAGGGTCTGATATTTTTGGCCTGGGAAAATACCAGAGCCCCAGAGTCAGCACAGCTACCCCTCCCCATTTCCTCCCTGCTTTGCTTTAAAAACCCCTCTTTGTGCCTAATAAAGTTAGACCTTGACAAGCATTGCTTGGTCTCATTCCTTCTTTCTCTCCCATTATTTTCAGGTTGTAGCCCACCTTGACCCACAAATAACTATTCCCCGCTGGTCGGGGCACATTGGAGGGTGGCTTGTAGATTTAGAAGTTTAGTCTACTATCATTGTAGTGGAGAGCATGTTAACTAGCATACATGGTGTTGAACAATGGCTGTGAGCTACATTTTGATCTGCAGTCTGAGAAAGCAACTTCTGAAAGCTCTAAGCCAGTGATAAACTCCCTCCAACAAGTCCACACCTCCTAATCCCTCTAATCTTCACCAAAGGGTCCCACTCCCTGATGACTATTCATTCATATATATGGACCTATGGGGGCCATTCTTATTTAAACCAGCACATTCCACTCCCTGGATCCTATAAGATTATATCCATACAACAATGCAGAATATATTTAATTCTACTTCAAAAATCCACATAGTCTTACAGTCTCAACATTGTTTGCAAGTTCAAAGCCTCTTCTGTGATGCAATGCAACCTCTTAATTGTAAGCCCATGTAAAAGCAAAAGCAAAAAGGCAATCACATACCTCCAACATATTGGGTACACATTAGCATTTCTAAAGAGAGGAAAAGGGGTATAGTGTTTCCTCACAAGAAGCAAGACCTAAAACCAGCAGGGCAAACTCCAAGCATCTCCATGTGGGATGTTAAAGTGCTCTCAGCTCTCCAAACCTTTTGGTCTTTGTTGACTGTAACATCAGAGTAGCCATTTATTGAGAATTAGTTAAATTGCATGCATTAATAATAAATATGCAGTCACAGGGCCCTGAGCCCAACTTCTCACAGTTCTGCCAGTAGATTTGTGACCTTAGCCAAGTCATGTGTCCTCTATGCCCCTCAGGCTTCTTACCAACCTAACAAATGCCTATTTTTAGATCATTAAGTTGTTGTGCTAAGCAGGTTAGGTTACAGCTGTGACCACTAATATTTATTACATCATGTTGTCTGTGATATACATTGTCTGGTATTTCCCCTGGGCAAACATCATGTATCCTTTTCTGGGGAACACAAATGTATCTGTCCACTCCAGAAAACATCTAGATACAGATTAACTCAAGCCCTTCTCAGTGAATCAGCAAGTTTATTAGGGTTACTTCTGGGGACCATGAGTAAAAGCCTAACTGAGCACAGGCAACAGATGACTCACCAGACCTGCATCTTCAGCTCTCCCTACTCAGTTGACAGGCAACTCCACTGAAGAATCTCCTCTCCACAGTTATTCATAACCCTGGGGAAGCACCTTCTGAATCCCAGGTTCTAAGCCCTCTGAGTCTCCTAAGTTGCTTTTGCTTTCTAAGTCAAGGAGGAAAATTATGATTCTTTGGCAATAGCTACATAACAGCTCTGGCCTTTTAGCTTTATACACTAACACCTCAGTGATGCACATTAACAATGTCACTGCCTTCCTTTGCAGGTAAGAGGTGGCCACTTTCATAAAACAGTATAAATAGAAAATGAATAATGTGGCAGTGGCATGGCATCTGGCTTGAAATAAACATGGGAGTGTATCATGTTAAAACATCAAATAACTGTTATTTTGGTTTGAATATTCCATTGTCTAAACATTTAAGAATGTTGAGTATTATCATTTTTTTTCAGTTTTCTTAAATATTTACCTTGACATGTTTTCATAAATTTATCTTTCTCCACCTTGCTGGTCATGTGCACTTTTGAATACACATATTCATTCTCTCTCTGTCTCTCTCTCTCTCCTGCCCCCATACCCTGTTCTTCTTGCTCACCATTTTCATACACAGACACTCTGATTTTCTAGTAGAATGAAAGCACTTTTGATCACACATAGAAACTGGTCCTGTGTACTACAGGGAGGTCACTGGGCTCTATGTTACTTCTGACCCAGTGACCTGGAGCTTTCCTGAGATGCCCAACTTTGTTCCCAAGTAGAACCTCCTCATCAGGAGAGGCAGCTGAGCCAGGGCACAAATTTTCAAAGCCTCCCCAGTCTGTAAGGTGGACCTGAGCTAGGAAAAGAGCTAAGCCTCAGGTGTTAGTTGAGGAAGTCATTGAGCAGTGAGCAGTGAGCCCTGAGCCAGTAGGCTATGGGAACTAAACTACAGCCTGCATTGGGAAATGAAAAGAAAACAGGACATAGCTGAAGAGCCTTGGAACCCTGTCAAGTACTTGCCAGCATGAGGGCAGGTGGAACAAGCAGAATGGAAAGAACAGTAGGCCAGGCCTTTGCTGCTAGATGCTACAGGTCGATGTGTAGACTAAAGACATGTAAATGCAGAAAGCAGAAACAGCAACAGGGGCAACACTTGAGGCCATGGAGTAACTCTGTATGTGGCCCTGCAGAAATCACATCACATATCAGCAACCTCTTGGCATAATAGGAAGCAGCAGTGGAGTTTGTGTTCCATTTGATAGAAGTGGAGGAAAAGTTCTCAACTTCCAGAGTGCCCTCTCTGACATCAGATAATTTGGCTTCTAGGTAACCTATGTTAGTGAACGAACTACTGCTGCCCTATAACAGGCAATCTCAGGTCACAGAATAGGACAGTGGACCAAAGGGACTCAGTGTCTGCACTGTAGACTTTCACGTAGAGTTTCTGCTTTGGTCAGAAGATGATTAAGTATTTCATAGAGATGAACTTCAGTTTTGAAATCTGGTGTGAATTGTGTTACAGTTCTGTGTTTCAGTCACACAAGAAAACTAGCTCTGGAGTACAATAGGGTTATGTGGTGTTTTGTTGACTAGTTTCTTGAGTTCTTTGTATATTTTTGTATATTTTGAACATCAGCCCTCTCTCAGATGTAAAATTGGTGAAAATATTTTCTCAGTCTGCCAGCTGCTGTTTGGTCTTGTCAAATGAGTCCTTTGTCTTCTAGAAACTTCTATGTTTGAGGAGGGCCACTGTATTAATTGTTGATCTCAGTGTCTGTGCTACTGGAGTTATGTTCAGGAAGTGGCCTCCCATATCAGTTTGTTCAAGGATACTGCCCATTTTCTCTTCTAAGCTGTTCAGTGTGGCTGGATTTCCATTGAGGTCTTTGATCCATTTGGACTTGATTTCTGTGCATGGTGACAGACATGGGTCTATCTACAGTCTTCTACACACCATCATCCAGTTGTGGCAGCACCATTTGTTGAAGATGCTTTCCTACTCTCATTGTATACTTTTAGTGGTTTTGTCAAAAATCAGGAGTTAGTAAGTATGGGTTAATATCAGGATTTTGGATTTGATTCCATTGGTCTGCTTGTCCATTTTTGTGCCAATACCTGGATGTTTTCAGAATTATATATAGCTCTGTAGTAGAGCTTAAAGTCGGGGATAGTGACACCTCCTGAGATTTTTTTTTATTGTACAGGGTCATTTTGGCTATGCTGAGTCTTTTGTTTTCCATATAAAGTTGATTATTATCCTTTCAAGGTCAGTGAAGGCTTGAGCTGGGATTTTAATGGGGATTGCATTGAATCTATAGATTGCTTTTGGCAAAATTGCCACTATATTTATGTTACCTATCTAAGAGAATGGGGTATATTTCCATTTTCTGGTATCTGCTTTGATTTCTTTAAAGACACAAAGTTCTTATCATATAGGTCTTTCACTTTTTTGGTAAGCATTACCTCAAGTTACTTTATGTTCTTTGTGGTTAATGTAAAGTATGATATTTTTCTGATGTCTTTCTCAGCCCATTTGTCATCTGAAAAAAGTAGGGCTATTGATTTTTTTTTTCTAGTTTATCTTGTATCCTGCTAGTATGCTGAAGGAGTTTATCAGCTGTAGGAGTTACCTGGTAGAGGTTTTTGGGTCGGTTATGTAAACTATCATATCATTTGCAAACAGAGAAAGTGTGAGTACTTCCTTTCCAATTTGCACTGCCTTGGTCTCCTTTTGTTGTCTTATAGCATTAGGTAGAACTTCAAGTACAATATTGAAGAGATAGAGAGAGAGTGTGCAGCCTTGTCTTGTTCCTCATTTTAGTGGAATCGCCTTAAGTTTCTCTCCGTTCAGTTTGACGTTGGCAGTTGGTTTGCTGTTTATTGTTCTTATTATGTTTAGGTATGGTCCTGTTATCCCTGATCTCTCCAAGAATTTTATCATGAAAGTGTGTTGAAATTTGTCAAAGGCTTTTTCAGCATCTAGGGATATGACCCTGTGGTTTTTCTTTTTCAGTTTTGTTATATGGTGGATCACATTGATAGATTTTTGTATGATAAACCATCCTGCATTCCAGGGATGAAGCCTACTTGGTTGTAGTGGATGATTTCTCTGATGTATTCTAGGATTCAGTTAGCCAGTATTTTATTGGGAATTTTTGCATCGATGTTCATCAAAGATATTCGTCTGTGGTTTTCTCTCTTAGTTTTGTCTTTGTGAAGTTTGGGTATCAAGGTGATTGTGGCCTCATAAAAAGAGTTTGGTATTGAACCTTCACTTTCTTTTGTGTGGAACAAATTGAGTAGTATTGGTATTAGCTCTGCCTTGAATTTCTAGTTGTATTCATCACAGAAGCCGACTGGCCCTGACCTTTGTTTGGTTGGAAGGCTTTAGAAGACTGCTTCTATTTCATTAGAGGTTATAGATCTATTTAAGTTGTTTGTCTGTTCTTGATTTAATTTTGGTAAGTAACAGTTATCCAGAAAATTTTCCATTTCCTTTGAATTCAAATTTTGTGGAGTACAGGTTTTCAAAGTATCACCTGAGAATTGTCAGGATGTCCTCTGTGTCCTTTGTTATGTGTCCTTTTTTGTTTCTGATTTTGTTAATTTGCATGTTATCTCTCTCCTTTTTCAATAGTTTGAATACAGTTTTGTCTATCTTGTTGATTTCCTAGAAAAACCTACTCTTTGTTGCATTGATTTGTTTGTATTGTTTCCCTGCTTTCTACTTTATTGATTTCAGCCCTCAAATTGATTATTTCCTGGCTTCTACTACTTCAGGGTGAGTTTGCATCTTTTTGTTTTAAGGCTTTTATTTGTGCTGTTAATTCTCTAATGTGATTTTCCTCCATTTTCTTCATAGGGGCACTTAGTGCAATGAAATCCCCTAAGTACTAGTATGTTGTGTCCTCATTCTATGTGAATTTCAGGTATGGTACAATTGCGCAGTGTTCAGTTTCAATGAGTTTGTCGGGTATCTGAGATTTGTGTTGTTGTTGAATTCCAATTTTAAAGCATGGTGGTCTGATAAGATATAGGGAACTATTCCCATTTTTTTTTTTTAATCTGTTGAAATTTGTTATGTCACCTAATATGTGGTTGATTTTAGAGAAGTTTACATGTGGAGCAGAGAAATCAGAGAAGAAGGTAAATTCTTTTGTGTTTGGATGGAATGTTCTATAGATGTCTGTTAATCCCAATTGAGACATAACTTCTATTAGATTTTTTGTTTCTTTGTTCAGTTTCTGACTGGTGTTGCTGTCTAGCGGTGAGAGTAGTGTATCAATGTCTCCCACTATAATTGTTTCATGTTTTATATGAGGTTTGAGTTATAATAGCATTTCTTTTACAAATGTGGGTGCCTTTGTATTTGGGACATAGATGTTCAGAATGGACACTTTTTGCTGATGGATTTCTCCTATGATGAATATGAAATGACCGTCTTATTCTCTTTTGATTAATTTTGGTTTGAACTCTAACGTGTTAGATATTAGGATAGATACATGCTTCTTGGGTCCATTTGATTGGAAGATCTTTTCCCAGCCCTTTACCCTATGGTAATGTCTATCTTTGAATCTTAGTTGTTTTTATTGTATGCTTGTGTATTTATGTGTATTTGTTTTTTTTTTCATCTCACATGGGTGTCTTTTAATGAAAAATAAAAATTTAGAGAAAATACCTGGCTAGGCTGGGATGAGGCAAATGGGAACGCTTCAGAACCCAAAATGGGAGAGAGAACAGGGTTCCTCTCTCAGAGGGCAGGGTGAGTGAGGGAAGAATGGAGCAAGCAGGAAATTACTCGTGAGTTACATCCCAGTCCCACCCTCAGGAAAAAGAGAAAGAAGTTCCCATCACCCCACACACCACCCATATCACTCCACAACCCAGCAGCGCCTCAGTGTACCCCTCTCTGTTGCCCACCATGTCTGGGTCAAAGAGGAGGCTGTGAGGAGGGTGAGGGAGTGGTGAGGAGAGCCACACTTCAGTCTGGTTTCCACTCTCTGGCTCTTACAGCAAGTCTGCAGTCATCTAATGCCTGACACAGAAGTGGAGTATGAGGTGGCCACGACAGGGGTGCAGTTGTTGGCAGAGTAGCCTTGCCTCAGCGCCTCAAAGTAGGATGCCTGCCTGCACGGGCTTGTGACATTGTAGCACTTTGATGGCATCTTCTATTTTAAACCACTCTCTCTTCCAATGTTCATGGAGTCTTCCCAGTCTTCCAGCACTTCTGTGACAATAAGCACGTACACATACGTCCTGTTCTCCTGGTTCTCAAAAATTCCAACCAACCTTCCTAAGGTCCCTTTTACTCCAGCCTCCTCACAGACTTCACGGACCGCGGCCACACTCAGCTCCTCCTCAGGCTCCATGCACAGACACTAAGATGGACAATAAACAAATGGGACCTCCTGAAACTGAGAAGCTTGCTTAAGGAAAAGGACACAGTTGACAACACCAAATGACATCCCACAGACTGGGAAAAGATATTCACAAATCCTACATCTGACAAAGGGCTGATCTTCAAAATATGGAAGGAAAACAAGACACTAGCCACCAAAACACCAAATAACCCTATTAAAAAGTGGAATACAGTAATGAATAGAGAATTCTCAAAAAAAGGAATCCAAAATTGCTGAAAGACACTTAAGAAACTGTTCAACATCCACACCATCAGGTAAATGGAAATCAAAACAACTCTGAGATACCATCTTACTCCTGCCAGAATGGCTAAATTTAGAAATATCAATTACAGCTTATCCTGGAGAGGAAGTGGAGAAAGGTGAACACCCGTCCACTGCTGGTGGGAGTGCAAACTTGTACAGCCATTTTGGAGATCAGTATGGCTGGTCCTCAGGAAAATGGGAATCAGTCTACCCTCAGGACCTGGCAATTCCACTCTTAGACATATACCCAAAAGATCCACATCCATGCAACAAAGACATATGTTCAACTATGTTCATAGCAGCATTGTTTGTAATAACAAGTACCTGGAAGCAACTAAGATAAAGAAGGTTGGGTACATTTACACAATGGAATACTACTCAGTAGACAAACACAATGGAATTTTGAAATAATCAGGCAAAGGAATAGAACTTTAAGAAACCATCTTGAGTGAGATAACCCTGTCACAAAAAGAGTAACATTGTATGTATTCACTAATACATGGATTTTAAACATAGAGCAAAGTATCACCAGCCTATAATTCACACCGCCAGAGAAACAAGGATACAAGGAGGGTTCTAAGTATTTTATACAAGGTGCCTCACAGAAGGGTAAAGGAACAAGTTTTTCTGAGAATATTGCAAGTGGGGGGGCAGTGAGTGGAGAGGGCATTAGGATAAAGAGAAGTGGAGAAGAGGAGAACCTGTGGGACCAGGAATGTTGAGTCAGGGGGTCGAAAACAGAGAGCAAAAAGGATATACCATAATAGAAGTAGTGCTTATAGATTTGAAGAGAAAAGTGACTCTAGAGAAATGTCCAGAGACCTACAAGGATGACCCCAACTAACAATTTGAGCAACGGTGAAGGGGCTACCTTAAATGCCCTTCCCTGATAATGACATTAATAACTAACTAATATGCCATCATAGAACCCTCATATAGTAGCCAATGGAAACAGAAGCAGACATCCAGAGCTAAACACTGAGCTGATATCCTGGAATCCAATTTCAGAGAGTGAGGGGTCAAGAGTGAGGGGTCAATACCAGGGTACAGAAACCCATAGAGACAGCTGACCTGAAGAAGGGACAGCTCATAGACTCCCAGACTGATAGGTGGGAAACAAGCATCAGATCAACTCAGAACTCCTGAATATGCATCTCAGTTAGAAGGCCTAGGCAGTCTAAGCGACCTCTGACAATTAAACCTGGATGTATCTCTGGTGTGCAAAAGGACTTTCGGAGCACATTCTGCATGGGGGAATACTCCCTTAGCCTAAAGGCCAGAGGTAGGTCATAGATTCTACTCCACATGACTTAGAGATTTTGATGATCCCTCCTGGAATGCATCACACTCCCTGTGGAGTGGAAGGGGAATGGGACAGGAGCAGGCGTCGGGGGACATGGGAGGAAGAGTGAACTGGGATAGATATGTAAAATAAGAATATATGTATAATTATATGTAGACTATAGATAGTCACCTATGATAATAAAAACTTATAATCATGTTAGGTTTTCTAGATATGTAGAGATATATTTCAAGTGCCAAATATACTTTAAACCTTTCAAAGACCTACAGAATATGACATTTAAAATAATTTATTAGAGTTTTTTATTGCACAACTTCTCCAGGAAACACCAATTTTGTCAGAGAGTTAGATATGCATTGAGGAAACTCATTATAGAGTTTTCCTTCAACATGGCAGATAATAGTCATTTGGCAAGAAATTACTCTTTCCTGGACTGTTTGACTGAATGCTGTATAACCTGGACATGCAAAACCCACAGGAAAGTGGCTGCTGAATTTGGCAAAACATAATGGGACAGTCCTTCAGGATTCTTCATGTAAGAGTCTGCTAGACATTCTGCAGAACTCAAGTAAAGTGACTGACAAACTGCCAATACAGGTGGACAGTTTAAAATTTCCTGCTTCACTGAGAAGTGTGCCAACACACAATGGCCTGTGGGCTGAACATAGATGCCCCAACATTATAAAAGAACTTTGGTGACTGTCCAGGCATCTAGCTGTCCCTCTCAATTATGGACATTATATGTTAATCTTTGAGGTCTTTGATTCATTTGAAGGCAGATAGTTATGTTTATGGATTTCTTTAGTTATGATAAGTGATAAGCTACATGTGAATCTTTAGACTCAAAAAGATAAGATATAGAATTTTTTCTTTAAATTTTGCCAAAATTTGCCAAAATTAATCTACTAAACATTATTAGTTATAGTTCTTCCTGGATAAGTGTTTTTTATATATAATTTTACTATGTTAAAGTTAAAACATTAGTTTTTATTTATACAGAAAAGAGGAAATGATGGGAGTATCATATATATATATATATATATATATATATATATATGATATATATGCTTGTCTTATTGATTGGTAAATAAAACACTGTTTGGTCGATAGCCAGGCAGAAAGCATAGGCAGAAGAACTGCCAGGCCATGAGAAGGCTGGGTTAGGCAGACAGATTGAGGTGCCATGGAAAGTGATACCATATAATGATGGAGAAGATAGGATGCACCTGGCATTCTCGTGTAAGATAAGATCTTGTAGGAATACTTAGGTAAGTAGTTATTGATTAAAATTAAGAGAGAACCAGCCAGTAAGAAGCCTTAGTCTTCAGCCATCATTTTTATAGCTAATACAGTTTCTGTGTGCTTATTAGGGGCTGAAGGGTGGTGGGACCTGGAGGCATTATGTGGGAGGACAGAAACACCCATCTTCAAAAACTAAGTACAAAGTCTTAATTCTGAAATCTATGCACCAAATATGAAGGCACTCACATTCATGAAAGAACTGCTACCAAAACTCAAAGCTCATATAAAACCTAACACACTCACGGTGGAAGACTTTAACACCCAAATCTGACCACTAGACAGGACCACCAGTGAGAAACATAACAAAGAAACAAAAGATCTAACAGAAGTTATGTCTCAATTGGGTTTAACAGACATCTACAGAACATTCCATCCAAACACAAAAGAATATGCATTCATTTCTGCTCCACATGGAACCTTCTCTAAAATCAACCACATATTTGGCAACATAACAAACCTCAACAGATACAAAAGAAATTGGAATAGTCCCCTGTATATTATCAAACATGATTAAAGTTGAAATTCAACAACAACAGAAATTGCAGAAACTGTACAAACTCGTCGAACATGAACAATGAGCAATTGCACCATACCTGGTTCAAGAAGATATAAAGAAAGAAATTGAGGACTTAATAAATTCAATGAGAATGAGGACACATCATACCCAAACTTATGGGACACTTTGACAGTAGTGCTATGAAGGAAGTTCATTGCATTGAGTGCCCATATGAAGAACATGGAGGACACTCACATTAGAGAATTAACAGCACAATTGAAATCCTTAGAACAAAAATAAGCAAACCCACACCACTCACCCCAGAAGAGTAGACACAAGGAAAAAAAATCAATTCGAGGGCTGAAATCAATAAACTAGAAACCAGGAAAACAATAAAAAAAAAAAAATCAATGCAAAAAACAGTTTGTGTTTCAAGAAAATTAACCAGATATACAATACTTTATTTAAAACTAACAAAGGAGCAGAGAGAGAATAAGCCAATTAACAAAATCAGAAGGGGAAAGGGGGACATAACAATGGACACTGAAGAAATACAGATGAATTTCAGGTCATACTTTGAAAACCTGTGCTCCCCACATTTTGAAAATTCAAATGGGTAACTATCATTTACTAAAATTAAACCAAAGACAGATAAGCAACTTAAATTGTCCTATAACCATAAATGAGATAGCAGTAATCAAAAGCCTCACAAAAAAAAAAAAAAAAAAAAAAAGCCTAAGGCCTAAGGCCCGATAGGACAAGGCTGCCCTCTCTCTCCATATCTCTTCAATATTGTACTTGAAGTTCTAGCTAAAGAAATAAGACAACAAAGTGAGATCAAGGGGATCCAAATTGGAAAGGAAGAACTCAAACTCACACTATTTGCAGATGAAATGATAGTTTACATATGCGACCCAAAAAATTCTACCAGAGAATTTCTGTTTTTTTTTTTTTTAATTTTTATTTATTTATTTTTTTATTTAATTTTATATAACAAAGTCCAATTAAATGAAAACAAACATTTATACACAATACTTGGGAATTTGGGCGTCGTTCTATCCAAACTACTTCCTGCTGGTAAGGGGTGCTGTCTTGGGGGATTCGAAGAAGATTCAGATATCCTAGCTGTAGTCTGTAGGGCTGTTTTGTCCAGCTGTTTGGAATGTAGGATCAGCTTGTACTCTGTTTCAGGCGGTCTGGCGTGATCAAACCACATTAGTCTGGAAGGAATCCACATCTTTTCATTTTCTGTGGAAACAAAAATAGAAATACTTTTCCCCAGTAACTTGTTCTTCAACTTAAATTTTGGAGTCAAAGCGGTTTTTTTGTTTTTTTTTTTTTTAATTTATTATTTTACATGTCGATCCCAGTTCCCTCTCCCTCCCTCCCTCCCTCCCATCCAGCCCTCCCTCCCTCCTTCCCTCCCTTTTGCCCTCTCTGCCCTCTCCCATGCACTCTAAACACCCTCCCCTCCCCCCCCCCACCACAATACCATATGTAGGGGAATGCCATCCAGTTGGGGTCATGTAGATCTGACAGGTCCTGTGAAGTAGGGACTAGGGCTTCTCTCCTATCTCTAGAATAAGGCAGTTATCCCTCCATGGGGGATATGTTTGCAAAGTCCTTTTGTGCACCAGGGATACATCCTGGCTCCACTGTCTGAGGTCTCTTAGACTGCTCAGACCTTCTGGCTGAGACCCATATTCAGGGGGGTCCGAGTCAGTCCCCTGTTGGCTTCCCAGCTATCAGTCTAGTGGCCCTTAGCTCCTCCTTGTTTAGGTAAGCTGTCTCTATGTACTTCTACCGCATGGTCTTGTCCTCTCCATCTGCTTCTGGGTTCTAGTTCGACTCAGTGTTTATGTATGGGTGTTTGCTCCTGTTTTCAACAGGCATTAGTTGAGGACTCCATGGAGAAGTTAGTTGTTGATCTCACTCTCTGGGAAGGGCATTTATGATAGCCTTTCCACGGGAGCTGAGATTGTTAGTTGGGAGCAGTCTTGTAGTTCCCTCGACCTTTCTTTGTGTTCAACTTTATCTTCAAACCAATATTGGCTCCCTCTTTTATGTTCTCTCTCTCTGTCTCTCTCTCTCTCTTTCCTATTTTCCATTCCTAACCAGGCTCAAACCTCCTGGTCGCACATGCCTTCCTCTCCTCCCTCTCATTTTCTCCTACTTCTCTCTCCATTAGCTGTCCCCCACTTTACCTGAGGTCTGGGGGACTTGTCCCTTCCCAGTTCTGTGAGGGACTTTATATGAATCTCTTAGAATACAACTTGTATCCTAGTTCCTCTCTACCAGAGAATTTCTACTGCTAAAAAACTCCTTCAGAAAAACTAGCAGGATACAAGATAACTAAAAAAAAAAAAAAAAAAAAAAAAAAATCAGTAGCCCTATATATACAGATGACAAAGAGGCTGAGAAAGAATTCAGAGAAACATCAAACTTTAAAATAGCCACAAACAACAAAGTATCTTAGGGTAAAGCTTACCAAACAAGTGGAAGACCTATATAGCAAGAAGTTTGTGTCTTTAAAGAAAGAAATTAGAGAAGATACCAGAAAATGAAAAGATTTCCCATGCTCTAGGATAGGTAGGATCAGCATAGTAAAAATGGCAATCTTGCCAAAAGCAATCTACATATTCAATGCAATCCCCATTAAAATCCCAGCACAATTGTTCGGTGACCTTGAAAGGATAATACTCTACTTTATATGGAAAAGCAAAAGCCTCAAAATATCCAAAACAACCTTGTCCAATAAAGGAACTCCAGGAGGCATCACCATCCCCGACTTTAAACTGTACTACAGAGCCACATTTTGAAAGCAGCCTGGTATTGCCACAAAAATAGGTAGACAATTGGAATCAAAACTGAAATCCTGACATTAACCCACACTGTGATTAACATCTGATTTTTTTTTTGTTGACAGCACTAAAAGCTGTCAACAATGGGAGGAGGAATGCATGTTCAACAATTTGTACTGGCACATCTGGATGATGGTGTTTATTAGACTACAGATAGACCCATGTCTATCGCCATGCACAACACTCAAGGCCAAATGGATCAAAGATATCAACATTAATCCAATCACACTGAACCTCTTAGAAAAGAATGTGGGAGGTACCCTTGAACAATTGTTACAGGAGACTTCTACCTGAACATAATTCCAGTAGCAGAGACATTGAGATATACAATTAATAAATGGGACCTTCTGAAACTGAGAAGCTTCTGTAAGGCATAGGACACAGTTGACATAACCAAATGGCAGCCCACAGACTGGGAAAAGATATTCACCAATCCTACATCTGACAGAAGGCTGATCTCTGAAATATACAAAGAACTCAAGAAACTAGTCACCAAAATTCCAAATAATCTTATGAAACATTGGGTGGAGAACTGAATAGAAAATTCTCAATAGAGGAAATCAATGAGGCTGAAAGACATTAAAGAAAGTTCTTAACATCCTTAGCTATCAGAGGAATGGAAATCAAGAAAGCTCTGAGATACTATCATACTCTTGCCAAAATGGCTAAAGTTATAGACACCAAGAACAGCTTATGCTGGAGAGGATGTGGGGAAAGGGGAACCCTCATCCACTGCGGGTGGTGGGAGTGCAAACTCGTACAGACATTTGGAGTTCAGTATGTTGTTTTCTCATGAAACTGGGGACCAGTCTACTACAGGACCTTGTAATCCCCCTCTTAGGCATATAACCAAATGATCCACATTCATGTCACAAAGACATATGTTCAACTATGTTCCTAGAAGCATTATTTGTAAAATAAAGTACCTGGAAGCAACTGAGATGCCCCTTAACTGAAGAATGGATAAAGAAGATGTGGCACATCTACTCAATGGAATACTACTCCGCAGGAAAAAAAAAACATCAATGGAATCTTGAAATTTTCAGGGCAATGGATGGAACTTGTTTAATTCAAACTAAATGAGATAACTCACCACAGAAAGTGGAACATGGTATGTACTCACACATATATGGATTTTAGACATAGAACAAAGTATCACCACACTATAGTTCACACCACCAGAGAAACTAAGATTCAAGGAGGACTCTAAGAGATTCATATAAGGTCCTCCAAAGAAGGGGAAAGGGACAAGATCTCCTGAGCATATTGGGAGTTGTGGGAGTGCAGTGATTGGAGAAGAAGCTCAGATAAAGAGAAGGGGAGGAGAGGAAAGCACCTGGGACTAGGGAGATTGAGTTGGGGGATGAATAGATAAGAGAAGACAGACAGACAGACAGACAGAGGGGGAGAGAGAGAGAATAAAAGAGGGAGCCTTTATAGGTTTGACAAGAAAACTGAACCTAGAGAAATGTCCAGAGACCTACAAGTCTGACCTCAACTAACAATTTGAGCACCAGTGGAAAGGCTACCATAAATGCCCTTCCCTGATAATGAGATTGAGAACTAACTCATCTAGCATCATGGAGCCCTCATATAGTAGCTGATGGAAACAGAAGCAAGCACCCACTACTATACAGTTAGCCAAATTTGATCCAGATGCAGAGAGGGAGGACAGAAGCAGACTACAGAAACATGTAGAGACAGCTGACCTGAACAAGGAGGAGCTAATGTACCCCCTGACTGATACCTGGAAATCCAGCATTGTACTAATTCAGACCCCTTGAATATGGGTCTCAGTTAGAAGGCCTGGGATGTCTAAGGGACCTTGGACAATGGAACCTGGACGTACAAAAAGGAATTTTGGAGCACATAACCCATGGAGGGATACTCCAGTAATGTAGAGGCAGGAGGGAAGGCCTACTCTCTACTCTAAATGATTTGACATTTTAGATGAACCCTTCTGGAAGGCATCACCCTACACATGAATTGGGGGGGAGGGAGGGGAGGATAGTTTGGGGCCTGGGAGGGTGGGAAAGAGGGAGTTGGGGAGAAGGAGAGGGAATTGGAAACAATATGTAAATTAAAAATTAAAAAAAAAATTAACAAAATCCAATCCTGGATATGTTGTATCTAATGTAGTAGTAGTCCTAGATATAAATTATATGCATCTGAAGCAGTACTGGATATCATGTATCTGAATAGGAAGATATCCTGAATATGTGGTACCTGAATGTGAAGAACTATTACATATCATATACCTGCATGAGCTTCACTATGCCTGCATGGGGCAAAATCCTAGCTGTCATATATTGTCATGATAAACATTGCTGGATAGCATGGATCTATGTGGTAGTAAGTCTTACATATCATGTTAATAGATGGCATGCACTTGAGTAGCAAGCATGGGTAGATGTGCTTATTGTCATGCACTTACATAAGACAAAGTTCTGTATATCCAATATTCACAGGGAAAGCTGTCCTTGATGTCCTGGACTCACATGGGAAACATTCCTGAGTATCATTTACCATTATTTCTTATTCATCACAGGTAAAATCCATCAAGATTAAGTGTCAATTCTGAACATCTATCTATGGCCCCAATAAAAAGGCATCCACATTTGTAAAAGAAACATCACTAAGCTGCCATCTACAGGGAACTTCCTGAAGTTTCTCTGAGCACACTAGACCTGCCAATCCATGTGGGATGACCTGTGATTTACACCTGCCTGGTCTCTGACCCCCACCTCAGGTCCTCTACTGGAGCTTCAGGCACCTCCCAGAGATAAGCCTATCCACATGGGGCTACTCTGAGTTCCTGCAGGCTGGATCCTTGACCCCCCCCCCAAAGCAGGGCCTCTGCTAAAGAGGCCTCATCTGGAGAGTGCCAAGTTCCAGTTAGATCTGCCTATCTCTGTGGAAACATCCTGACTATCAGCCCAATCTTTGACTTCCACCACCTTTGACCCCCTTCACCAGGCCTTGGCTAGAGGTGAGTCTGGGTCCAATTCAGGTGGAATCTCCCCCCCCACTCTTCCCCAGTAACTACCTGGATTGCCTCCATATCTCACTACCCCTGTGTCCTGTCCCCATCGAGAGCACTCTTGGAGTTCTGATACACACCCACCTACCCTCACCAGAGTCTGCTCTCCCCCTACCCTGTGCCCTACCCTGCCCACTGTCCCACCACTCTGGTTGAGCACTGGGACAGAGGGTGGAACCAACAATCCTGCCAGCTTTGGGGACCTTCCTGGAGGTTCTCTGAGCACAATAGACCTGCACATCCATGTGGGACCACCAATACTTTCCACCTTTCTGGTCTCTGACCCCCACTGTCAGTCCTCTCTTGGTGGTCTGGGTGCCTCCTTGAGATTGGCTTATCCCCATGGGGCCAATCTGAGTGCCTGCAGACTGGATACTTGACCCCCATCACAGGGCCTCTGCCAAAGAGGCCATAGCTGGAGAGTGCCAGGCCCAGGCTAGATCTGCCTACCTGACTAAGGAACATCATGAGTTCCAGCCTTAGAGAACTCAAATTCCCATGACCAGTCTTCTGCTGGAGCCTGATTTTTGACCCCCACCGCCAGGCCCTGCCTCTGGAGATAACTCATAGAGAGCTTGGACCACCCAGAGCTACAGACATCGAACCTCTGACCCAACTAAGCCCACCTGGGGAGTACCATAGCTACAGGGAGAGACCCTTCCAACACATACTTGAGGAAGCTTTGGGAAGATGGCAATACAAGAAAACACCAAACAATAGAAAGGCAAGCATAACACCACCAGAATCTAGGAATTCTACACCAACTAGACATTAAAACCCCAAAGTAGATGAAGCAGAAGGGAATGACTTAAAATGTATCATCATAAAAATCATAGAATATTTCAAAGAAGATGTGAGAAAATCCCTTAGAGAAATGGAAGAAAAAAATGAACAAAAAATTGGAAGACATTAAGAAATTTATGAAAGACAGTACAAAAAGCCAAGAAAAGCAATGAAACAGGTAAAGGAAATAGTTCAAGACTTAAAAACTGAAATAGAGACAATAAAGAAAACACAAACCAAAGTCATGCTGGAAATAGAAAAACTGGGCAAATGATCGGGAACTACAGATGCAAGCATAACCAAAAGAATTCAAAGGTAGAAAAGAGAATCTTAGGCACAAAAGACAAACTAGTGGAAATAGATTCATGGACCAAAGAAAATCGTAAATCCAACAAACCCTTACAACCAAACATCCAGTAAATGCGGGACACCATTAAAAGGCCAAACCTAAGAATAATAGGCAGAGAATAAGGCAAAGAAGCCCACCTCAAAGGTGCAGAAAATATATTTAACAAAATCATTGAGGAAAATTTTCCCAATCTGAAGAATGACATGACCACGAAAGAACAAGAAGCATACTGAACACCAAATAGACTGGACCAACGATAAAAGACCCCTCAACATATAATAATCAACACACCTAACATACAGAATAAAGAAAGAATATTAAGAGCAGCAAAGGAAAAAGACTATTAACATATAAAGGCAGAACTATAAAAAATACACTTGACTTCTCCATGGAAATGCTCAAGGCCAGAATCTCCTGGATAGATGTTCTACAACTACTAAGAGTCCACGGATGCCAGCCCAGGTTACTATACTCAGGAAAACTCTAAATAACTATATATGGAGAAAAGAAGATATTTAATGACAATGCCAGATTTTCAGAATAAAAATGTATAAATCCAGCCCTATAGAAAGTGCTGGAAAGAAACCTCCAACCCAAGGAAGTTAACTATGATCACAAAGACATAGGCAATAGATAATCCCACTTCACCAGGACCCAAGGGTAAAGCAGGAGAAATATATTCACAAAACCACTACCAACAAAAAATCTAAAACAAACAAACACAATCAATGGTCCTTACTCTCCCACAACACTACTGGTCTTAACTCACCTATAAAAAGACACAGGCTAACAGTATGTATATGAAGAGAGAATCCATCCTTCTCCTGCATACAAGAAACACATCTAAGCTTTAAAGATAAATATTACCTCAGGGTAAAGGATTGGGAAAAGATCTTCCAATCAAATGGACCCAAGAAGCAAGTAGGTGTGGCTATCTTAATATCTAACAAGTTAGATTTGAAGCCAAAATTAATCAAAAGAGAGACGAGGATGGTCATTTCCTATTCATCATAGGAGAAATCCATCAAACAAGGTCTCAATTCTGAACATCTGTGCCCCAAATGCAAAGGGACCCAAATTCATAAATGAAATGCTACTATAACAAAAACCTCACATAAAACCTCACACACTTATAGTAGGAGACTTCAACATACCACTCTTACCATGAGACAGGACCACTAATCAGAAGCTCAACAATGAATCAAAAGAACTAATAGAAGTTATGTCTCAAATGGGTTAACAGACATCTATAGAACATTCCATCCAAACACAAAAGAATATACCTTCTTCTCTGCTCCACATGGAACCTTCTCTAAAATTGACCATATACTCGGTAGCATAACAAGCCTCAACAGGTACAAGAGAATTGCAATAGTCCCCCGTATCTTATCAGACCACCATGATTTAAAATTGGAATTCAACAACAACATACAAACTCATGGAAACTGAACAATGCCCAATAGAACCACACCTGGGTCAACGAAGAAATAAAGAAATTAAGGACTTTCTAAAATTCAATAGAATGAGGACCCAATATACCCGAACTTATGGGACACAGTGAACGCAGTTTTATTGGGGGAATTTCATTGCACTACGTGCCCATATGAAGAAAACAGAGGATATTCACATTAGAGAATTAACATCCCAACCTAAAGCCTTAGAACAAAAACTTCCAACCTTACCCTGGAGCCATAGAGGCCAGGAAATAATCAATACAATAGAAACAAGGGAAAAAAATCCAAAAAATTAATGCAACAAAGAATTGGTTTTTCAAAAAAAAAAAAAAAAATCATCAAGATAGACAAGCCCTTGTCCAAACTTGCAAAAAAGCAGAGAGAGAACAGGCAATTTAACAACATCAGAAACGAAAAGGGGGATACAACAACAGACACAGAGGAAATCCAGACAATTTTCAGGTCATACTTTGAAAACCTGTACTCCACATCATTTGAAAATCAAAGGGTTTGGACAAATTTCTGTATAACTATCACTTACCAAAATTAAATCATGAACAGAGGAACAAGTTAATAGATCTATACCCCCAACGAAATAAAAGCACTCATCAAAAGCCTTCCAACCAAAGAAAGCCCAGGGCCATATGGCTTCAGAACAGAATTCTACCAGTAATTCAAGGAAAAGCTAATACCAATTCTCTTCAAATTGTTCCACACAATAGAAACAGAAGTTTTATTACCAAACACTGTTCATGAGGCCACAATCACCTTGTTACTCAAGCCACACAAAACATAACTAAGAAGGAAAACTACAGACCATTATCCCTGATGAACATTGATACAAAATACTCAATAAAATACTGGCAAACTAAATCCAAGAAAACATCAGAGAAATCATCCACCATGCCCAAGTAGGCTTCATCCCTGGGTTCCAGGGATGGTTGAACACACAAAATTCTATCAGCGAGATCTACCATATAAACACAGTGAAAAAGAAAAGCCATATGATCATCTCCCTAGATTCTGAAAAAGGTTCAACCTAATTCAACACCCTTTCATAAAAAAGGTCTTGGAGAGATCAGGGATAACAAGAGCATACCTAAACATAAGTAGAGCGATATACAATAAACCCACAGCCAACATCAAACTGAATGGAGAGAAGCTTAAAGTGATCCCTTAAAAATCAAGTACAAGACAAGGCTGCATCTCTCCCAGTATCTTTTCAATATCATACTTGAAGTTGTAGCTAAAGCTATAATACAAAAAAAAAAAAAAAGGACACCAAGGGGATCCAAACTGAAAAAGAAGTCAAACTGTCTTTATTTGCAGATATATGTGAGTTTACATAAGCAACCCCCAAAACTCTATCAGGGAACTCCTACAGCTGGTAAACACCTTCAGCAAAGTAGTAGGATACAAGATAAACTAAAAAAGAAAAATCAGTAGCCCTAATTTATTCAGAAGACAAAAAGGCTGAAAAAGAAAATAGAGAAACATCACCCTTTACAATAGCCACAAACAACATCAATTATCTAGGGGTAAAGCTTACCAATAGAGTGAAATACCATATAATAAGAACTTCATGTCTTTAAAAAAAGAAATTAAAGATGATACCAGAAAATGGAAAGATCTCCCATGTTCTTGGCGAGGTAGAATAAACATAGTAAAAATGGCAATCTTGCAAAAAGCAATCTACAGATTCAATGTAATCCCCACGAAAATCCCAGCACAATTCTTTACTGACCTTGAAAGGATAATACTCAACTTTATATGGCAAACAAAAGACCCAGGATAGCCAAAACAACCCTGTAAAATAAAAGGAATTCGGGAGGCATCACCATCCCTGAATTTTAAGCTCTACTACAGAGCTATAGTCCTGATAACAGCCTGAAATTGGTACAAAAATTGACAGGTAGACCAATGGACTTGAATTGAAAACCGTGATGTTAACCCACACACCTATGAACACATGATTTTTGATAAAACACCTAAAAGTACAGTGGGAGGAGAAAGCATCGTCAACAAATGGTGTTGGCACCGTTTTGTGATGGTTTGTAGAAGTCTGCAAATAGACTCATGTCTATCGCCATGCACAAAACTCAAGTTCAAAGGGAACAAAGACCTCAACATCAATCCAGACAACTAAACCTCTTAGAAGAGAAAGTATGAGGTACCCTTGAGTAAATTGGTATAAGAGACTGCTTCCTGAACATTATTCCAGTAGCACAAACACTGAGATATGCAATTAATAAATGGGACCTCCTCCAATTTAGAAGCTTCTGTTAAGGCAAAGGACACAGTGGACAAGACCAAACGGCAGCCCACAGCCTGGAAAAAGATTTTCATTAATCCTACATCTGACAAAAGGCTGATCTCCAAAATGTACAATGTAGTCAACAAAACACCAAATAACCCTATTAAAAATTGGGTACAGATCTGAAGAGAGAATTTTCAATAGAGGAAATCAAAAAGGCTAAAAGACACTGAAGAAAGTGCTCAACATCATTAGCTATCACGGAAATGCAAATCAAAACAACTTTTAGATACTATCTCATTTCTGTCAAGAATGGCTAAAATTAGAAACACCAATGACAACTCATGCTGGAGAGGATGTGGAGAGAGGGGAGCACTCCTCTACTGCTGGTGGGCATGCAAATTTGTACAGCCATTTTGGAGATGAGTATGGTGGTTCCTCAGGAAAATGGGAATTAGTTTACCACAGGACCTGGTAATCCCCCCTTTTAGGAATGTACCCAAATTATCTACATCCATGTAGCAAAGACATGTGCTCAACTATCTTGATAGCATAATTATTTGTAATAACAAGAATCTTGAAGCAAGCTAAATGCCCCTCAAGTGAAGAATGGATAAAAAAAATGTGGCACATCTACACAATGGAATGCTTCTCTACAGAAAAAAAATTATGGAATCTTGAAAGTCACAGGCATGTGGATGGAACTTGAAGAAACCAACCTAAATGAGGTAAAACACACAAAAAATAGGAACATTGTACGTACTCATTCATATATGGATTTTAGACCTAGACTAAATGATCAACAGCCTATAATTCACACAGCCACAGGAACTAGGAAACAAGGTGTATTCTAAAAGATTAATATAAGGTCTTTCACAGAAGGGGGAAGGGACAAATCCACATGAGCACATGGGAAGTTGTGTCGCAGTGAATGGAGAGGGATCTAAGAGAAAGAGGAGAGAAGGAGAGTAAAGCACGTGCAACTAGGAAGATTGAGTCATTGTAGGAATAGAAGACAGAAAAGAGAGAGTGAGAGAACATAAAATAGGGAGCCATTATTGGTTTGAAGAGAAAACTGAACATAAAGAAATATCTAGAGACCTACAAGTCTGATTCTAACTAACAATTTGAACAACAGTGGAAAGGCTACCATAAATGTCCTTCCTTGATAATGAGATCAACAACTAACTTATCCAACATCATGGAGCCCTCTTGTAGTACCTGTTGGAAAAAGAGGGAAACACCCATAACTGAACACTGAGTCAAAATAGAAACCAGATGCAGAGAGAAAGTCAACACCAGGTTGCAGAAATACATAGAGACAGATGACCGGAACAAGGAGGATCTAAGGGGCCCTTCAACCCGATACCTGGGAATCCAACATGTGACTGTCTCAGATCAAGTGGACATGGGTCTTAGCTAGAAGGCCTCAACAGTGCTAAGGGACCTCAGACAGTAGAACCAGGTTGTTTCCTGGTTCACAAAAGGACCTTTCAGACACATCCCCCATGGAGGGATACTCCCTTAATCTAGAGACAGGAGAAAAGTCCTAGTCCCTACTTCAAATGAGTTGTCAGATTTACATGACCCCACCTGGACAGAGTACCTGGATGGAGGGTGGGAGGGAAGGGAAGTCAGCGTTCCTATGTTGGAGGGAAGAAGGGAAGTGGGAGGGAGGAGAGGAACTGCAATTGACATGTAAAATAAAAATAAGTAAATTAAAAAGAGAAACATCACTAAGATTCAAATTGAACATAATATCCCCACACTTATAATGGGAGACATCAATACCTCCCTATCACCAATGGAGACTTCCAGAGAGAAAATTAACAAAGAAAGAAAGAAACTAATAAATGTTATGACCCAATTTAATTAAAAAAATCATCTATAGAACATTCCACCCTATCACAAAAGAATATACCTTCTTCCTGGCACCACATGGAACCTTCATGGCAACAAAAGAAACCTCAACAGATACAAAAAATTGGGATAGTCCCCTGTATTTTATCAGGTCACCATGGTATGTAGTCAGAATTAACAACACAAATTGCAGAAACCCTACAAACTCATGGAAATTGTACAATGATCAGATTCATCAGTCCTGAGTCAAGGAAGAAACAAAGAAAGAAATCAAGGTTTTCCTAAAATTCAATGAAAATCATGACAATACTCATCCATAATTATGGGATACTTTAAAGCAGTGCTAAGAGGGAAGTTCATAGCACTAAGTGCCCACAGGGAGAATCTGGATAATCGTCACACTAGAGAATCAACAGCACACATGAAAGCTCTAGAGCAACAGGGACCAAACTCACCCAGGAGGAGTAGAAGCCAGGAAGTAACCACATTCAGGGTTGTAATTAATAAAGTAGAAACTAGGAAAGCATTGCACAGAATCAATGTAATGATGGGTGGGTTCGTTGAGACAATCAAAGATAAACATACCTTTATCCAAACTAACCAAAAGATAGAGAGATAACATGCAAATTAACAAAATCAGAAATGAAAAGGGGACATAACAATAGAACCTAAGGAAATCCTGAGACTGTTCAGGTCATAATTTGAAAATCTGTTCTTCAAAAATCAAAATGGAAAATTTAAAGGAAATGGACAATTTTCTGGATAGCTATCACTTACTAAAATTAAATCAAGAACAGATGAGCAATTGAAATAGGCCTGTAATATTAAATGAAATAGTAGTACTCATCAAAATTCTCCCAAAAAAAAAAAAAAAAAAAAAAAAAGCGTAGAGCCAGATAGTTTCAATGCGGAATTCTTGCTAAAATTCAAAGAAGAACTAATACCAATACTACTCAGGTTGTTCCACAAAATAGAAGCAGAAGGTTCATTGACAAACTCTTTTTATGAGGCTACATTACTTTGGTACCCAAAACACAAAGACACAAGAGAGAACTACAGACCAATATCCCTCACAAACTGATGAAAATTGAAAGTTCCATGTGTGGTCACTAGATGACAGTATCTCATTTTAAGTTAGGACATTTTCATTCTTTTCTCTTTCAGCACAAGCAGAAGTAGCAATGACATATTTAACACAAAACAATGTACAAAAATAGCAAAAATAAAGTATGCTATAGGAGAATGAAAATGCAAGAACAAACACACAAGATCTATCTCCAGTGAAGAACAAGAGCAAATTGCAAGAACTACATATCCAGTCCTAGGGTAAAGGCACAACAGAGATTACTATAGAGTTCTTCTAAGCTGGAAAGTTGAAGTCTGGTACCCAATATATCTATCTAGAAAGAGAGAACAAATTGTGTCAGTGCAATCTTCAGCCTCAGCAAAGGACTGAGAAGGAAGTTAACAATAATATTGTAGGCAGGGTGTACAAGCAAGCCACTTCTAAAAGGTGCAGCAAAGACAGAAACAGCAGACTACCTGAACAGTCACCAGAGAGAGTCTCACAGCACCATAGTAGCAACCAGTTTTGCTAAGGCCTAGAGTGTCTGACTGACCAACACAGAAGCAGACTTTATCAGCATCTAGTGAGATGTGCATATGATTTTTGTTTTCAGTTTGTTTATATGGTGGATCACATTGACAGATTTTCATATGTTGAACCATCCCTGCATCCATGGGATGAAGCCAACTTAGTCATGGTGGATGATTTCTCTGATGTGTCCTTTGATTCATTTTGCCAGTATTTTATTGAGCATTTCTGCATCAAGGTTAATGAAGGATATTGGTCTGTAGTTCTCTTTCTTAGTTGTGTCTTATGCGGTTTGGGTACCAAGGTAATTGTAGCATCGTAAAAAGAGTTTGGCAATGAACCTTCTGATTCTATTGTAAGGAACCTTCTGATTATATTGTAATGAACCTTCTGATTCTATTGTGTGCAGCAATTTGAGGAGTATTGGTATTACCTCTTCTTTGAATTTCTGGTAGGATTCTGCACTGAAGTCATCAGACCCTGGGCTTTTTTAATTGGGAAGGTTTTAATGACTGCTTAATTTTTATTAGGTGTTATAGGTCTATTTAAATTGGTTAGCTATTCTTGATTTAATTTTGGTAAGTGATAGCTATCCAGAAAATCATCCATTTCCCAGGAATTTTTCAATTTTGTGGAGTATAGGTTTTCAAAGTATAACCTGAAAATTCTCTGGATTTCCTCGGTGTCTCTTGTGATGTCCACATTTTCATTTCTGATTTTGAGCATTTGCATGTTCTCTCTGTGGTTTTTGGTTAGTGTGGATAATGGTTTGTCTATCTTGTTGATTTTCTCAAAAAAACCAACCCTTTGTTGCATTGATTCTTTTTTATTGTTTTCCTAGTGTCTATTTTATTGATTTCAGCCCTCAAATTGATTATTTCCTGATGTCTTCTCCTTGGGGGTGAGTTTGCTTCTTTTGCTTCTTGGGTATTCAGTTGTGCTGTTAATTCCCTAATGTGACTATCCTCAGGTTTTTTCATATGGGCACTTAGTACAATGAACTTTCCTCGTAGCACTGATTTCAATGTGTCTTGTAATTTTGGGTATTTTGTGTCTTCACTCTAGTTGAATTCTAGGAAATTTTTTCATTCTTTCTTTGTTTCTTCCTTGATTCAGGAATGTTGCAATAGCACATTGTTCAGTTACCATGAGTGTGTAGGGTTTCTGCAGTTTGTGTTGTTGTTGTATTTAAACTTTAAAGCATGGTGTTCTGATAAGATCCATGGAACTATTTCAATATTTTTGTATCTATTGAGGTTTGTTATGTAGCCTGGTATGTGGTCAATTTTAGAGAAGGTTCCATGTCAAGCAGAGAAGAAGGTATATTCTTTTGTGTTTGGATGGAATGTTCTATAGATGTCTGTTAAACCAAATTGGGACCTAACTTCTGTTGGTTCTTTTTGCTTCTTTGTTAAATGTCTGTCTGGTGGTCATGTTTAGTGGTGAGAGTGGGGTGTTAAACATTCCTACTATGAGTTGTGAGTTTTGATGTTGGAATTGAGTTTCAGTAGCATTTCTTTTAAGAATGTGGGTATCTCTGTATTTGAGTCCATATATGTTCAGAATTGAGACATTGCGTTGATGTATTTCTCCTGTGATGAACATTAAATGACATTCTTCATCTATTTCAACTTATTTTTGTTTGAAGTCTAACTTGTTAGATATTATGATAGCTACACCTGGTTGCTCCTTGGGTCCATTTGATTGGAAGATCTTTTTCAACCCTGAGGTAATATCTGTGTTTGAATCTTAGATGTGTTACTTGTATGCAGCAGAAGGATGGATTCTGTCTTCATATCTTTTTGTCAGTCTGTGTCTTTTTATAGGCAAGGGAAATTAAAGACCATTGATTATTAATTCTTGATTGTTATAGATTTGTTTTTGGTGATGGTATAGTGAGTATTTTTGCCCTGCTTTTTCGTTTGGGTTCTGGTAAATTGGGATTATCATTTGCCTATGTCTTTGTGAGTGTAGTTAGCTTGCTTGGGTTGGACTTTTCCTTCCAAAACTTTCTGTAGAGTTGGATTTATAGATATATATTTGTGAAAATCTGGATTTGTTTTGAATAACTTGTTTTCTCCATATATAGTGATTGAGAGTTTTGCTGGTTATAGTAACCTGGGCTGGCATTCTTGGACTTTTAGTATTTGTAGAACATCTATCCAGGACCTTCTGGCCTTCAGAGTTTCCATAGAGAAATCAGGTGTAATTTTGATAGGTATGCATTTATATGTTGCCTGTCTTTTTCCTTTGCTACCTTTAATATTCTTTCTTTATTCTGTATGTCAGGTGTTTTGATTATTATGTGGTGAGGGGACTTTTTTTTTTTGGTCTAGTCTATTTGTTGTTTGGTATACTCTTGTACTTTAATAGGCATGTTCTTTTTCAGATTAGGAGAGTTTTCTTCAATTATTTTGCTGAATGTGTTTTCTGCCTCTTTGAGCTGAGATTCTTTGCCTTGTTCTATGCCTATTATTCTTATGTGTTTATGTTCACATTCACCCTCCATTACAGGCCCTTTATATGATGGCTGTTAAGGAACCAGACATTAAGTACAGCTAAGTGTCTAAGTGGAGAATTTACCATCCCAGAGAATGCAGAAAGGAGAAGAATATCATCCCTAGATAGCACAGTAATGAAACATAGATGGGAGTGTAGCTCAGGCTTGCAGCACGTGGCTAGAACACACATGGTTCTCAGTCCTCTACTTAGGAAAAAAAAAAAAAAAAAAAAAAAAGGAAAGAAAAAGAAAAAAAATGAGAAAATGAGAACAGATAAGTTACATAGAAGAAAATAAAATAATTCCACTAATTCCCTTCTTCCTTCACTTCATTTCCATTTGAGTATTTGACTGATCAAGTAAAAGTAATAAAATCAAATTCCTCATGTTCTGGTTCTTTAGGCCTTGAGATGGCCTTGTGGGTAAAAATGAATGCTGCCAAAGCTAAAGGCCTAAATCTTCTAGACTCACAAAATTAGGAGAGAACAATTCAAATCACCGTTTGTCCCCCGACCTCCGTGTATGTACAATGGTAAGGATGCACCTGCTTACACAGACACTAACAAATAAATAATTAATAATGTATAAAGAGTTCACTCTAGTCTTCAAGAGATTATCTGCCTAAAAATTCATTGTTCTTCACAGTTTTGTATATCAATGAAAGAATTGCAAAGTTGGAGTTTTCCTAGGACTCAGGAGACCATATACAAAGAAAAGAATGTTCTTGTGTTTATGTGAACAATGAGGTCACATTTGAGGAATGTTCACTATATAAGAGACAGTATTTTGAGACAATTTACAAATATTATCTCCTATTCTACACAATAATCCTGAAGCACACACCAAGGAAATCACAGGATTAAAGAATTATTGGAGCTGGTTTTGAAAAGTCATACATGCTCTAATGTGAATCTCTATATGCTTGTGGAAACTGATTCAAATAAGATGTTCAAGTGAACACCGAGAAGCGAAAACAATAAAGAAATTAGTAGTGCAGTTCTTGGGATGGAATAACAGATTTGAAATGGGAAGTCAAAGCAGAAAATATGAAGGAAAACAAAGTTGTATTTTAGCTTAAATGAGCACTCCCTCGAGGTAATACCAAATACTACCAATAAAAAAATCACTTTTTTTGTGCTAAACATGATCATATCTCCATCTCCAAACTATAGGATTATAGGCAGCTGTTGAAATTCTATTGAGACATGGCCATTGGTGGTGCATGCGTTTAATCCGAGCACTTTAGGCTGAGGCAGGCAGATCTCTGTGAGTTTGAGACCAGCCTGGTAAACAACAGCTAGTTTCCAGACAATCTCCAAAGCAATACAGAGAAACCCTGTCTCAAAAAAGCAAACAAACAAAAAAATTTAATTCTATAAAGGAAACTAAGAAAGTGAATCATCAAAATGCAACCAGATCCAACATGCCATGTTTACCTTGCTGTTTACCCAATGTATGCATTTGACAAGTGTCACTATTGGCCTACAGCACATGAGTACTGGAGTGTCATGATTCTTCTGCAAAAAGGAATATTTGTTTGAGCCAAAATCCAGCACCAGCCAGCTCTGTGCTGAAACCACATGACCCAAAGTGATAAACTGAACTTGGGCAAGTAGAGGTGGTGCCCCGTTTTGCAACTTGGTCTGGTTCAGTGGGCACAGAAAACACAGATAGCAGCACTCTGAGTTCCTGCCGGCAAGATCCTTGACCCCAAAATCTGGGCCTCTGCTAAAGAAAGAGGCCTCATCTGGAGAGTTCCAGTTTCCAGTGAGATCCCACTATCCTTCAAAACCGTCCCAAGTCCAAGCTCAGCCCTTGCCCTCTTCTACCAGCTATTGGCCAGAGGTGAGTCTGGGCCCAATCAGGGCTGCTTGTCCCCTACAACCTCTTTCCCCTCCTCCCCCGCCCGAACTCCCTGGGTTGGCCCCTGATCCTGCTGCTCTTGTCTCCGGTCCCATGGAGAGCACCCTTGGAGCTCTGATACACCCACACCCATCCCCACTGCCAGCCAACCCCCCCTACCCTGTGCCCTACCCTACACACGGTCCTGATGCTCTGGTTGAGCACTGGGACAGAGGGTGGAGCCAACAGTCCACCCTACTTCGGAGACTTCTCAGAGCAACTCTGAACAAAGGAGACCTGCCTATCCACGCGGGACCACCCGTAATTTCTACCTGCTTGATCTCTGACCCCAACTCCAGTCATCTGCTGGAGTTCCAGGCCCCTCCCAGAGATCCGCCTATCTCTGATAGACCACTGTGAGTACCTGCTGGCATCTTCTACTGGATCCCCATCCATGACCCCATCCCTGTCTTCGGAGAAACCTCCTAGAGAGCTTGAACCACACAGAGCTACAGATATTGAATCTCAGACCCACAAAAGCTCATCAGGGAAGTACCATAGAGAGAGGGGGAGAAACCACCAACACATACTGGAAGAAACTATTGGAAGAAGGCAATGCAAGAGAACACCTTACAACAGAAAGACAAGCATGACACCACCAGAATCTAGGGAATCTACACCAACTAGAATGGAACACAACAACAAAGCAGAAGAAGCAGAAGGGTACGACTTAAAAATTACCATCATAAAAATGATAGAGGCCCTCAAAGATGATGTGAAAAAATCCCTTAAAGAAATGGAGGAAAAAACAAACAAAAAGTGGAAGAAATGAACAAATTCCTTAAGTACAGAAAGCCAAGAAAAAACAATTAAGCAGGTAAAGGAAACAGTTCAAGACTTGAAAACTGAAATAGAGAAAATAAAGGCAACACAAACAGAGGGAATGCTGGAAATTGAAAAGCTGGGCAAAAAAAAAAAAAAAACAGCAACTACAGACACAAGTATAACCAACAGAATTCAAGAGATGGAAGAGAGAATCTCAGGAGCAGAAGATAAACTAGAAGAAATAGATTCGACCAAAGAAAATCATAAATCCGACAAATCCTTAACACAAAACATCCAGGAAATGTGGAACACCATGAAAAGGCTAAACCTAAGAATAATAGGCATAGAGGAAGGTGAGGAAGCACATTTCAAAGGTGCTGAAAACATATTCAACAAAATCATTGAGGAAAACATTCCAAATCTGAAGAAAAACATGGCCATGAAAGTACAAGAAGCATACAGATCCCCAAATAGGCTGGACCAAAGGAAAAAGACCCCTGGACATATAATAATCAAAACACCTATCATACAGAATAAAGAAAGAATATTAAGAGCAGCGAAGGAAAAAGGACAGGTAACATATAAAGGCAGACCTATCAAAATTACACCTGACTTCTCCATGGAAAACCTCAAGGCCAGAAAGTCCTGGATAGATGTTCTAAAAGTATTAAGAGAACACCGATGCCAGTCTAGGCTACTATATCCAGCAAAACTCTCAATCACTATAGATGGAGAGAACTAGATATTTAATGACAAAACGTATCTACAAATCCAGCCCTACAGAAAGTATTAGAAGGAAAACTCCAACCCAAGGAAGGTAACTACGCCCACAAAAATGTAGGCAACAGATAATCCAACTACACCAGAAACCAAAGGTAAAGCAGAACTAATATATTCACAATACCACTGCCAACAACAAACCTAAATCAAACAAGCATCACAATCAATGGGCCTTACTCACCCTCAACATTAATGGTCTTAACTCACCTGTAAAAAGACACAGGCTAAAAAAAATGGATACGAAGACAGAATCCATCCTTCTGCTGCATACAAGAAACATATCTAAGCTTCAAAGGTAGACATTACCTGAGGGTAAAGGGTTGGGAAAAGATTTTCCAATCAAATGGAAATAAGAAGTAAGCAGGCGTAGCTATCCTAATAACTACCAAGTTAGACTTCAAAACAAAATTAGTCAAAAGAGATGAAGACAGTCATTTCATATTCATCGCAGGAGAAATCCATCAATACAAAGTCTCAGTTCTGAACATCTATGCACATACTACAAAGTCACCAACATTCATAAAAGAAACACTACTTAAATTCAAAGCTCATATAAAACCTCACACACTTATAGTGGGAGACTTCAATACACCACTCTCAACACTAGACAGGACCACAAATCAGAAACTCAACAAAGAAACAAAAGAATTAACAGAAGTTATGTCTCAACTTGGGTTAACAGACATCTATAGAACATTCCATTCAAAGACAAAAGAATACACCTTCTTCTCTGCTCCACAAGGAACCTTCTCTAAAATCAACCACATACTAGGTGACATAACAAACCTCAACAGATACAAGAGAATAGTAATAGTCCCCTGTATCTTATCAGACCACCATGCTTTAAAATTGGAATTCAACAACAACACAAATAACAGAAAACCTGCAAACTCATGGAAACTGAACATTATGCAATTGGAACACTCCTGGGTCAAAGAAGAAATAAAGAAAGAAATTAAGGACTTTCTAATATTCAAGAAGAATGAGGATACAACATACCCGAACTTATGAGACACCTTGAAAGCAGTGCTACGAGCGAAGTTCATTGCCCTAAGTGCCCACATGAAGAAAATAGAGGATAGTCACATAAGAGAATTAACAGTGCAACTGAAAGCCTTAGAACAGAGAGAAGCGAATTCACGCTGTAGGAGTAGACGCCAGGAAATAATCAACTTGAGGGCTGAAATCAACAAAATAGAAACCAGGAAGACAATACAAAAAAATCAATGCAACAAAGAGTTGCTTTTCTGAGAAAATCAACAAGATAGACAAACCTTTATCCAAATTAACGAAAACGCACAGAGAGAACATGCAAATTAACAAAATCAGAAATGAAAAGTAGAACATAACAACAGACACAGAGGAAATCCAGACAATTTTCAGGTCATATTTTGACAATCTCTATTCCTCAACAATTGAAAATTCAAAGGATATGGACAAGTTTCTGGATAACTATCACTTACCAAAATTAAATCAAGAACAGACAAACAACTTAATTAGACCTATAACCTGCCAAGAGATAGAAGCAGTCATCAAAAGCCTTCCAACCAAAAAAAGTCCAGGGCCAGATGGATTCAGCGCAGAATTCTACCAGACATTCAAGGAAGAACTAATACAACTATTCCTCCAACTTTTCCACAAGATAGAAACAGAAGGTTCATTGCCACACTCTTTTTATGAGGCCACAATAAATTTGTACCCAAGCCTCACAAAGACACAACTAAGAAAGAAAACTACAGACCAATGTCCCTGATGAACATCGATGCAAAAATACTCAATACAATACTGGCAAACCGTATTCAAGAGTACATCAGCGAAATCATCCAATACATCCGAGAAATGACCAATTAGGCTTCATACCTGGAAGGCAGGGATGGTTTAACATACGAAATTGTATCAATGTGATTCACCATATAAACAAACAGAAAAAGAAAAACCATATGATTATCTCCCTAGATGCGTAAAAGCCTTTGACAAAATTCAACACCCTTTCATGATAAAGGTCTGGGAGAGGTCAGGGATAACAGGAACATACCTAAACATAATAAGAGCAATATACAGCAAACCAACTGCCAACATCAAACTGAATGGAGAGAAACTTAAGCCAATTCCTCTAAAATCAGGAACAAGAAAAGGCTGCCCTATATCTCCATATCTCTTCAATATCGTACTACAAGTTCTTGCTAATGCTATAAGACAACAAAACGAGATCCAGGGGATCCAAATTGGAAAGGAAGAAGTCAAACTGTCTCTATTTGCAGATGATATGATAGTTTACATAAGCGAACCAATAAACTCTACCAGGGAACTCCTACATCTGACAAACACCTTCAGCAAATTAGCAGGATACAAGATAAACTCAAAAAAAAAAAAAAAATCAGTAGCCCTACTTTTCTCAGATGACAAAGAGACAGAGAAAGAAATCAAAGAATCATCACCCTTTACAATAGCCACAAGCAACATAAAGTATCTTGGTGTAATGCTTACCAAACAAGTAAAAGACCCATATAATAAGAACTTCGTGGCTCTAAAGAAACAAATTAAAGAAGATATCTACAGATTCAATGCAATCCCCATTAAAATCCCACCATAATTCTTCACTGACCTTGAAAGGATAATAATCAACTTTATATGGAAAAACAAAAGACCCAGGATAGCCAAAACAACCCTATTCAATAAAAGAACTTCAGGAGGCATCACCATTCCTGACTTTAAGCACTACTACAGAGCTATAGTTCTGAAAACAGACTGGTATTGGCATAAAAATAGATAGGTAGACCAATGGATTTGAATTGAAAATCCTGATATTAACCCACACACCTATGAACACCTGACTTTCGACAAAAAAGCTAAAATTATACAATGGGGCAAGGACAGCATCATCAACAAATGGTGCTGGCACAACTGGATGAGGGTGTGTAGAAGACTGCAGATAGACCCATGTCTGTTGCCATGCACAAAACGCAAGTCCAAATGGATCAAAGAACTCAACATCAATCCAGCCACATTGAACCTCTTAGAAGAGAAAGTAGGAGGTACCCTTGAACAAATTGGTATAGGAAAACGCTTACTGAACATAACTCCAGGAGTACAGACACTGAGAGAAAAAATTAATAAATGGGACCTCTTCAAACTTAGAAGCTTCTGTAAGGCAAAGGTCACAGAGGACAAGGCCAATCGGCAGCCCACAGACAGGGAAAAGATTTTCACCAATCCCATATCTGACAAAGGGCTGATCTCCAAAATATACAAAGAATTAAGAAACTAGTCAACAAAACACCAAATTACCCTATTAAAAATGGGGTACAGAACTGAAGAAAGAATTCTCAATAGAGGAAATCAAAAAGGCTCTGAGACACTTAAGATAATGCTCCACATCCTTAGCTATTAGGGAAATGCAAATCAAAACAACTCTGAGATACTATCTTACCCCTGCCAGAATGGCTAAAATTAGAAACACCAATGATGACTTATGTTGGAGAGGATGTGGAGAAATGGGAACACTCCTCCACTGCTGGTGGGAGTGCATACTCATACAGCCATTTTGGAAATCAGTATGGCTGTTCCTCAGGAAAATGGGAATTAGTTTACCACAGTAACCGGCAATCCCCCTCTTAGGCACATACCCAAAGGTTTCACTTCCATGCAACAAAGACATTTGTTCAACTATGTTCATAGCAACATTATTTGTAATAGCAAGAACGTGGAAGCAACCTAGATGCCCCTCAATTGAAGAATGGTTAATGAAGATGTGGCAAATCTACACAATGGAATACTACTCTGCAGAAAAAAATAATGGTATCTTGAAATTCGCATGCAAGTGGATGGCACTTGAAGAAACCATCCTGAATCAGGTAACCCAGTCACAAAAAGAGGAACACAGTATGTACTCACTCATATATGGATTTTAGACCTAGATCAAAGGATCACCAGCCTATAATTCACACCACCAGAGGAACTAGGATACAAGGTGTATTCTAAAAGATTCATATAAAGTCCCTCACAGAACTGGGAAGGGACAAGTCCCCCCAGAGCTCAGCGGAAGTGGGGGGGGGCAGCGAATGTAGAGAGAAGTAGGAGAAAACGTGGGGGAGGAAAGGAAAACATGTGTTATCAGGAAGATTGAGCCTGGTTAGGAATAGAAGGTAGAAGAGAGAGAGAGAGAGAGAGAGAGAGAGAGAGAGAGAGAGAGAGAGAGAGAGAGGGAGAGAGAGAGAGAACATAAAATAGGGAGCCAATATTGGTTTGAAGATAAAATTGAACACAAAGAAAGGTCTAGAGAACTACATGACTGCTCCCAACTAACAATTTGAGCTTCTGTGGAAAGGCTACCATAAATGCCCTTCCTGGAGAATGAGATCAACAAATAACTTATCCATGGAGCCCTGAACAAATGCCTGTTGGAAACAGGATCAAATCCTATACATAAACACTGAGTCGAACTAGAACCCTGATGCATATGGAGAGGATAAGACCAGGCAGCAGAAACACATAGAGACAGCTTACCTGAACAAGGAGGAGCTAATGGGCCACTGGACTGATAGCTGGGAAGCCAGCATGGGACTGACTCAGACCCCCTGAATATGGGTCTCGGCTATAAGATCTGAGCAGTCTAAGTGACCTCAGACAGTGGAGCCAGGATGTATCCCTGGTGCACAAAAGGACTTTGCGGACACATCCGCCATGGAGGGATAACTGCCTTAATCTAGAGTCAGGAGAGAAGCCCTAGTCCCTATTTCACAAGACCTGTCAGTTCTACATGACCCCAACTGGATGGCATTCCCCTACACATGGAATTGGGTTGGGGGGATGTGAGTGGAGGGTGTTTAGAGTGCATGTGAGAGGGCAGAGAGGGTAAAAGGGAGGGAAGGAGGGAGCGAGGGAGGGAGGGAGAGAAGGAGTGAGTGAGTGAGTGAGAGGGAACTGGGATCGACTTGTAAAAAAATAAATTGAATTTAAAAAAAATTGCTTTGACTCCAAAATTTAAATTGAAGGACAATTTACTGGGGAAAAGGATTTCTATTTTTGTTTCCACAGAAAATGAAAAGATGTGGATTTCTTCCAGACTACCACATGTTTGATCAAGCCAGACTGCCTGAAACAAAGTATGAGGTCATCCTACATTCAAAACAGCTGGACAAAACAGCCTTACAGACTGCAGCCAAGATTTCTGAATCTTTTTCTAATCCCCCATGACAGCGCCCCTTACCAGCAGGAAGTAGTTTGGAAAGAACAACGCCCAAATTCCCAAATGTTGTCTATAAATATTTGTTTTCATTTAAGTGGACATTGTTATAAATAATAAATTAAAAAAAAAAAAAAAAAAAAAAAAAAAAAAAAAAGGAAACACTGGTAGCTCCCAGAACCTCCTCTAAGGCAATTAATACTTACCACTTGATTCTTCTATTCTGTCACCCTCTTGGTAACAACTAGGGAAATGAACTGACACATCAGCTCTAACTTCCGATTTAGGGAAAACAAGGGCAAATTAATCTGTTTGCTTTATTAACTTTAGATGGTCTGTTTTTCTTCCTGTTTGCTTTTCCAACACCCTTTGGTAAGCATCTATATAGGTTCCTGGGGAAAATCCAAAGCAATCTTTATGTGGAATCACGTGGAGCAATGAAATGAGCCCTGACCTTGGAATTTGAAAAGATGTTTCAGAGTAGTGACACTCAGGTAATGCATCTGAGATACACAAAAGCACAAGCTTATCCCACAAGAGCTACAAAAAAGGATGATAAATGGGGCAGTACTGAGCAGAGTGGAATTAGTGTGGACACACACACACACACACACACAAACACACACATGCACACACTCATACATACACACACACACACACTACTGCTAGTTAATTTCATGTCAAGAAAGGATATTTCATTAGTTGTGAATGGTATAAAGGGCCTGATCACAGTATGTGAGCACAGAATGAGAGCTCCTTATCTCCTCTGTTAGCTACTGTGATTTATTGCCCTTAATTATAATTGCTACTCTGTGTGTGTAATATAAAGGCCATGAGCCACCACTGGAACAGAATGCACATTATATAATAGTATTGCATTAATAATAATAGGGGATGGGAATGGGGTGTTTCAGCAGGCCTATTACCCCTGAGAATAAGATGCTGATCATTGCTTGCTATTTTCTTTTCAAACATGTTACTTAGCCAGTAGTGAACAGAATTAAACCCCACTGGTGTCTTGAATGCAGCCTGGCTGAGTGGTTAAATCCAATGAAATTTTTTCAAATGAGTTTTTATCCAAGGGATTACTACATATAAAATGGCATTTATCAGATCAGATTGTGAAGATGTCCATCTTTGAAAAATGATCCTAAAAATAGTAACAGTAGTACTGGTAATAAATAGTAATAATACACATGTACAATTATTTGGTTTCAGAAACTCTTGAAATAACTACGAGCAAAGGGCAAGAAAGGTGTTCACATTTCCTTCTAACATGGAGGACAATGTATATTTGAAATACCATAGACCCAAATTACATAGCTAGTAGGTTTTAGAGAAAAAACATTTTCATTTTCCATAAAATTACTGATATAAGGTAGACAGCTTTTCTGATACCACTACCCCTGAAAATGGAATAAATGCTTTTGAGGCACTGACTTTTTGTTCTTCAGCAAATAAGTACAATTTGATACCAAGGCACTCCTTCTCCTAGGATCAAGCTGGTGATATGGAACTTGGACTGAAAAATCTGGAGTGTTTCTTGAGTCTCCTATACATAGCTGTTGTTAGGAACTCAACACTGCAATTAGAAAACAAAGGGAATCTGGCCCTGGGATGTGCGGTTGGGCTAAGGGGCATGAAGAGAAATCACCATGGGATGCAATGCAGATATACCCAATGCAAGCAACACTGTGTTTCATGCAATTGGTTATACCAAAGGGCATAATCTGCTTTCTGCAAAATGGATTCAGAGTATTGAGTTTGTCATTCCATATGCTCTAAAGTCACAGTAGTCAGAATTCAGTGGATCATAGGGTCACAGCAATGTGTGATTATAATCTGTGTGTGACTAAGGACTGTTTGGCAAATCTAAGACATATTCTCAGTTCTCACAGTGTGTGTGTGTGTGTGTGTGTGTGTGTGTGTGTGTGTGTGTGTGTGTGTGTGTGTGTGTGTGTGTTACAGGGAGCTATGTGGCGAGACCAGGGTCCAGAAGCCTCAGAAAGAACATCTTTCAGGATAAATAATTTACAAGCCCAAACTATCAATAGTGTTAAGGCTTACATACATTGTTTATGTCTTCATTTGATAATGGCAGGAGATTCAAGCATTTGGACACAGCAGAAATTTTATATTCTCAGAGGTAAGGAAAGACATTGAAGGGGGTAAGGAAGCAAGAATCCTGTCTGCAGCACCCAATGAAGCTGAAAGAGCTTTTATTTTCTGGCCGTTGGAAGGGATCTAAGGTTTGGTAAAGCATGGCAGTCCACTACCTGCTTCAGGGAATGCAGCTCTTGGCTGCAGACACTGATCTATGCCTTCACTGGCTCTTTACCAAAAAGGCAGGGTGCACCTTTCTGCTTGAGCCCAGTATGTGTCAGCAGGTAAATGTCACACCAAACTCCATTACTCATTAAAACAAGTATGTGACCCCATGGGACTGAGAAGCTCCCACAACACTCTTACCCTAGTGATGGTTGTGAGTACCAGATTTTAGCCATCCTAGGTCATGAGCACAAAACATTTGTTCTGCATGAAAAGTAGCAGGTAGTGTTCTCTGCCTGGGCCCAGCTACAGGAGGTGCCACAGAAAACCTCCCTATTCTTTTGTGTGCAAGTGCATGTATGTGTACACACATGCATATGCATACATGTATGGTTTCAACAGGGTTCCTCCTATTTCTGTTTCCTTAGTTCTGAATTATAAGGTGAGACACTATACTCTGTTTATTACACTGTTTTTTTACATGAATTATGCATTATACTAATTGAAGTCAGGTTCTCAAGACAAGCAATATATTGATTACCCCTACCTCCAGGTCTCCTTCATCCATTCCTATGTGGAACTGTGTCTCTGTCCATTCTGTATTCACCAATATTTCAGGGGCAACAAAATACACAAAGGATAAGCACATTAGTTGGTATTTGGCAGTATATAAGTCACTTTTACTACTAAATACCTGTGAGTAAAAACTTAGAAAAAGTATAATCCTTGTCCCTGTGAAAACATTTTCTTTCTCAATTTCTCTCATTTATCTCCCAGTGTATACACCAGCTTATACTAGAACTCTCAGCCAGGGAGTGAGATTTGTTCACTCTCTACATATGTCCACACCCTGTCAATGCAGCTGTCATCAGTCTCCTGCCAAGGATGTGAGACATTTACAGAGGGGGCTTCCACCAAGGCATTTCAATACCTTTTCTTAGGGAACCATGTAAAACAAAACAATAAGTGTAGAAAAGATGGACAAAATCTGTTCTTCTTTGGTTTATCTACTGTAACATCTGCCTTAGGGACCCATTCCTTCATGGGATGGCCCATAACCTGTGGCAGCACCCCAAGGTCTACAGTTGTCATTTGTTGCAAGTTGATCAGTAATAAAACTAAAATTCTGGACAGAACTGAGCAAAGACCATCACATTTAGCTTCTTGCTCCTCCCTGTCACATGCTTTATAGCTTGGGGAAACTGCTTTTGAAATCAGTTCTATACCCTATAAAATTTAAGTCCAATTTTCTAAACACAAGGGCAATTTTATCTACACCACTCTGTTTCTAATCATGCTTCTCTCACCCTCCTCTCTAATTTGTTACTCACTGTGTACACAGGTATACTTAAGGGGACCCTTTGTGGTCCTTATTCACCACCATAACTTGTAAACCATAGTGCTTTCAAAGACTCTCAGGGTAGAGCACAGGCTTACTTCTTAAAGTGCACACACATCGACTATATACTTGCTGAAAGCCAGAAAAATCTTGACTAGATCTGGGAGAAAGTTTTCAGTTTCTTTTTCTGTCTCCTCAACCAGAAACAGAAAAATATACAGTACCAAAGTGATAAAGGACTGCATGTCTTTATTTTCAGAGAATGCACTGGAGATTAGAAGCAGGCAAGATTTTACTTTGGATAACAGTCTTTTCCATGGGCCACAGAAACCTGTTTATCATTCACACAACAGAAAAAAAAAATCTGTTTCTTGTCACTTTCTCCTTAATCTTTTGGATTCTTGATAATGGGAAATGCCTCTACTCCCTTCTTGGCACTAGGGACCATGATAGACCCAGACCAAGCTCAGTTTCAGGTCATGCTCTTTCTGTGAAGACACCTCAGTTTCCCAATTACTGGAGTCAGCCTATCAGTGTTTCCAGTTACATTAGTCACTAACCTCTCAAAGAACAGCTGTTCCAAATAGGAATTCCCAGGGATCAACATACTCTCAGCAAATCCTTATCATCTGGTTGGTTGATTACTCTGCATGGACAGGAAATACCCCCCATATCAGTTGAGAATTCAGAGATGCTTAACTGGAGTTAGCAACAGGTATTTGGAAGCCATTATGCTTTTCTGGATATTCTCAGGACTGTCTACTCACTTTGAGTTTGGAAATAATCCTACAAAAACACACACCCATACAGGCACTCACACATGCACAAACATACATACATACACACACACACACACACACACACACACACACACACACACACACACTCACACAAGTTATTCAACCTGAACTCCAAAATTATAAACTGGAAAGCTAAAGGTTAAAAGACAAGCTAGTGAGAGGAGATGAAAGCTGACAAATAGAGACTATTACTGATAATTGTTGCATCCTAAATAAGTAAGGTTCTCACACTAAACCTAAATATGGGATGCACATAGCTGTCTCTCAGAGCTGTACTCTCAATTCTTTGAGGATAAGACTGAAAACAAAGGTACAAATACACATGCACACACAAACTGTAGTAGCTAATGCAGGGCTGATGCTCTTTGAATGCACAATAGGTAGAGAAGCAAATTCTTAGTGACCTTCCAAGTATGCACTTTCACATCTCTCATAAAGTACCTCAAACATAACATAAGCAAACAGCATGCCTGATGATGTATACAGACCCCAAGAATTTCAGGGCATTTTTCTATCCAAAGTTTTACCAGCAATCTCAGAATGGTATCAGCCTTGTAGCACCAGATCATACCCTATCCTGTGCATGTTAGCAAGCAGTGAAGCACTCCAATGGGAAGAACCACAGCTTCTCTCCTATGTACCTATGTATTCTGTCCTATGTACAGAGCAAGTGCCAGGAGAGGCTCCATAGCTTCACATGAACCCTGTCTCAAAAAACTAAAAAAAAAAAAAAAAAAAAAGTTCCAGGTGGTTCATTTTCCTACATTGGAGTCAGGTCAGGGTACTAACAATATTGTTTGTCTGGAATTTAATGAGGCTTTTATGTGTAAATTTGGCATGAATATTTAAATATCTATTTTTCCTATTCATGGTAGATAGGGAGATTGGTAGCTATGGAGCCTGATTACATTTTGTATACTCTCTTTGGTTTGAGGTAACTACTGTCACACTTCCTGTGCTTCTCGGAGTATATGCTTTATCGAGAAGATTTCTACTTGATAGAAAAGCTAAGGTTTAAATACGGGAGCAAGATTTAGCCATGATTTCCAGGTGCATATTTAATGGCACCAATGTTTTCCCTTGCCATTTCATTTCCTATTTTCTTTTTATTTCTTTTTATTTAATTTTTATTTTACATGTCGATCCCAGTTCCCTTTCCCTCCCAGTCTCTGTCCCTCACTCCCTCTTACTCTCTCTTCTCCTTCACATGCACCCTAACCACCCTCCCCTCTCATCTCCCCACCCCGATTCCACACGTGGCTCCATGCCATCCAGGTGGGGTCATCTAAATCTGTCAATTCATTTCAAGCATGGACTAGGACTTCTCTCCAATCTCTAGGTTAAGTGAGTATCCCTCCATGGGGGTTGTGTCCACAAGCTCCTTTTGTGCACCAGGAATACATCCTGATTCTACTGAGGTCCCTTAGACTTTTCAGTCCTTCTAGATGAGACTCATATTCAGGGTGTGTGTGTCAGTCCCATGCTGGATTCCCAGCTATCAGTCTGGGGGGGGGCGTTACCTCCTCCTCCTTAAGATCAGCTATCTCTATGTGTTTCTGCAACCTGGTCTTGTCCTCTCCCTCTGGGTCTGGATTCTAGTTTGACTCAGTGTTTATGGGTGTTTGCTTCTGTTTCCAATAGGTACTAGTTGAGGGCTCCATGATGGTGGATTGCTCTTACTATCTGGGAAGGGCATTTATGATAGCCTTTCCATGGTTGCTCAAATTGTTAGTTGGCAGCAGTCTTGTAGGTCTCTAGACCTTTATTTAGTTTCAGTTTTCTCTTCAAACCAATAATGACTCCATCTTTTATGGCCATTCTCTCTCTCTCTCTCTCTCTCTCTCTCTCTCTCTCTCTCTCTCTCTCTCTCTCTCCTCTCTTCTATTCCTACCCCGACTCAATCTTCCTGGGCTCATGTGCTTTCCTCTCCTCCCATTCTGTTTCTCCTACATCTCTCTCCATTCACTACCCCTCCTCACACTTCCCATGTGTTCTGTGGGACTTGCCCCTTCCCTCTTCTGTGAGGGACTTTATAGGAATCTATTAGAATAGAAGTTGTAACCTAGTTCCTCTGGTGGTGTGAATTATAGGCTGGTGATCCTTTGCTCTAGGTCTAAAAATCCATGTATGAGCGAGTATATACCATGTTCCTCTTTTTGTGACTGGGTTATCTAATTCATGATGGTTTCTTTTGTGCCATCCACTTGCTTAGGAATTGAAAGATTCCCTTATTTTTTTTTTCAGAGTAGTATTCCATTGGAAGATGTGCCACATCTTCTTTATCCATTCTTCAGTTGAGAGACATCTAGTCAACAAAACACCCAATAACCTTATTAATAAATTGGGGTAAAGAACTGAAGAAAGAATTCTCAATAGAGGAAATCAAAAAGGCTGAAAGACACTTAAGAAAGTGCTCAACATCCTTAGCATTAAGGAAATGCAAATCAAAACAACTTTGAGATACCATCTTACTCCTGCCAGAATGGCTAAAATTAGAAACACCAGTGACAGCTTATGCTGGAGAGCATGTGGAGAAAGGGAAACACTCCTCCAGTGCTGGTGGGAGTGTAAACTTCTATAGCCATACTGGATATCAGTATGGCAGTTCCTCAGGAAAATGGGAATCAGTTTACCACAGGACCTGACAATTCCCTTTTTAGGCATACACCCACATCCATGCAACAAAGATATGTGCTCAACTATGTTCATGGCAGCATTATTTGTATTAGCAAGAATTTTCTATTATCTTAGCTAAACATTTTTTTATTTGTAACAATAATTTGAAATAGCTCATTCCTAATTATCTTTATTTCATCACTCATTGCACTGGGCCTTTGTAGAACGTTGAGTTACTCCCACAAGCCATTAACATTTTGGAGCTTTATGATCAATCCATATCCCACATAGTGTTTAATGTCTGTGATCAGATGTTCGATGTTCTTATTTGCTGATATTTATACTCAGGCCTGCATTTAGTTTAAGGCAACTCTTCTTGTAGTCATTCTATATACACCCTTGCACAGTACACACTGCCTGCTCCTTGAAAACAAGGCCTTGCATTCCTTTTACTAGCTGTTTACAACTATTTATATTTAAATGTTGTGTGTGTGCCTGAGTGCGTGTACATATGTGTAATGTGCCTGAACTTATTCACACATCTTACACATGCCACGGTGTACAAGTAGAATACAGAGGACAAGTCCTTGGAGTTGTTTCTCTCCTTCCATTATGGAGGTCTAGGGTATTGAAAGTGGGGCTTTAGTTTGAACAGCCAGTACCTTTACAATCTACCCAATTTACCTGGGTCCTAAGAGATTCTGGTTCTTAAATACCCATGGTGATGAATGTGGACATATTTTATTATCATCTATCCTGGGAATGTGTAGGTATTATCACTGGACTCTTGTTAATTTGCTTAAAACTGTGAAGATATATTATTTTTACAGTTTTTGTCATAAATAAGAAAGAAGAGTGCATTAAACTTGTTTATGCATTGCATATAAGTCACATGTAACCTCATTCGTTTGTATCAATTAAACACAAATTAAATGCAAATAAAGTGAGTCACATAAACAGTACGTTCAGGTATATAAAAATATCCTAGGAGCCTGGCATAATGATTCTGGTTTTAATATCAGCATTTATGTGGAAGAAGCAAACAGATCTCTAAGTTTAAGGCCAGTTAAGGCTACGTAGTGAGTCCCTGTCCTTGTTTTATTTTGTTTTTAATTTTTTTATTATTTTACATATTGATCCCAGTTCCCACTCCCTTCTTCCCTTCTTCTCCCTCCCTTCCTCTCTCTCTCCCTCCCTCCCATGCCCGCTTGAACAACCTCCCATGCCATTTGAACCCCTAACTACACAGGTTGGTGATGCCTTCCAGGAGGACTATATCCTGGTTCCAATGTCAGAGATCCTCAAGACTTCCCAGGCCTTCTAACTGAGACACATGTTCAGGGGTTCTAAGTCAGTCAAATGCTGGTTTTCCAGGTATAGGTCTGGGGGTCCATTAGCTCCCCCTTGATCAGGTCAGCTGTCTCTGTGAAATTCTGTAGACTGGTCATGTCCTCCCTCTCTGTTTCTGGATTCCAGTTTGGCTCAGTGTTTATCTGTGGGTGTCTGCTTCTATTTCCATCAGTTACTAGATGAGGGCTCTATGATGGTGAATAAGTTAGTCGTCAATCTCATTAACAGGGAAGAGATTTTAAATAGCCTGTTCATTGTTGCTCAAAATGTTAGTTGGGGTCAGGCATGTAGGTCTCTGGACATTTCTGTAGAGTCAGTTTTGTCTTTGATCCTGTAATTCTTTTATGATCTCTCTTTCTGTCCCTCTCCCTCCCCCCTCTCTCTCTATTTCTTCTTTCATCTATTCCTCCCCCAACTCAATATACCTAGTTCCAAGTGCTTTCCTGTCCTCCTTTTTTTCTGCCTTGTATCCTAGATTCTCTGATGGTATTGGATTATAGCCTGATTATCCTTTGACCTATGTCTAAAATCCCTATGTGAGTGAGTACATACCACATTTCTCTTTTTGTGACTGGGTTACCTCGTTCAGGATGGTTTCTTCAAGTTCCAGCCATTTGTCTGCGAATTTCAAGATTCCATTTTTTTTTTCCTGCAGAGGACTATTTCATTGTGTAAATGAGCCACATCTTCTTTATCCATTCTTTAGTTGAGGAACATCTAGGTTGCTTCCAGGTTTTTGCTATAACAACTAATGGTGCTATGAACATAGTTGAGCACATTTCTTTTTTGCATGGATGTGGATCATTTGGTTATATCCCTAAGAGGGGGATTGCCTGGTCCTGTGGTAAACTGATTCCCATTTTCCTGAGGAACTGCCATACTAATATCCAAAATGGCTATAGAAGTTTGCACTCCCACAAGCAGTGGGGGAGTGTTCCCCTTTCTCCACATGCTCTCCAGCATAAGCTGTCACTGGTGTTTCTAATTTTAGCCATTCTGGCAGGAGTAAGATGGTATTTCAAAGTTGTTTTGATTTGCATTTCCCTGATAGCTAAGAATGTTGAGCACTTTCTTAAGTGTCTTTCAGCCTTTTTGATTTCCTTTATTGAGAATTCTCTCCTCAATTATGTACCCCATTTTTAATAGAATTATTTGGAGTTTTGTTGACTACTTCTTTGAATTCTTTCTATATTTCTGAGATAAGCCTTCTGGCAGATATAGGGTTGGTGAAGATCCTTTGCCAGTCTGTGGGCTGCCATTTGGTCTCGTCAAATGTGTCCTTTGTCTTACAGGAACTTCATAGTTTGAGGAGGTGCCATTTATTAATTGTCGATCTCAGTCTGTGCTACTGGTGTTATGTTCAGGAAGCATCCCCTGCACAATTAGATTCAAGGGTACCTCACACTTTGTCATCTAAAAGCTTCACCGTGACTGGATTAATGTTGAGGTCTTTGATCCATTTAGACTTGTGTTTTGTACATGACACACCATTATCCATTTGAGCCAGCACCATTTGTTGAAGTTGCTTCCCACCTTTCATTGTATACTTTTAGATGGTTTATGAAAAATCAGGTGTTTGTAGGTATATGAGTTAATATCGGTAGTTTTTGTTTGATTCCATTGGTTTACCTGTCTATTTTTTGCCAATATTAGTCTGTTTTCAGGAGTATACCTCTGTAGTAGAGCTTAAAGTCGGAGTGGTGATTCCTCCTGAAGTTCCTTTATTATACAGCGCTATTTTGGCTATCCCGGGTCTTTTGTTTTTCCATATAAAATTGATTATTATCTTTTCATGTTCAGTGAAGAATTGTGGGTAATGTTTTGAATCTATAGATTGCTTTTTAACGAGATTGCCATTTTTACTATGTTTATCCTACCCATGTAACAGCATCTGATATCTTTCCATTTTCTGTTATCTTGCTTGATTTCTTTCTTTAAAGACATAAATTTCTTGCTACATAGATCTTTCAGTTGTTTGTAAGCTTCACTCCAAGATACTTTATGTTATTTTTGGCTATTGTAAAGTGTAATTTTTCTGATTTCTTTCTCAGTCCCTTTGTCATCTGTATATAGTAGGGATACTGATTATTTTGAGTTTATGTTGTATCCTGCTAGTTTGCTGAATGTGTTTATCAGCTGTAGGAGTTACCTGGTAGAGTTTTTTGGGTTGCTTATGTAAATAATAATATCATCTGCAAAAAGAGAAAGTTTGATTTTTTTTCTATTCCAAATTTTATCGCCTTGATCTACATTTTTTTGGTCTTATTGCTTTAGCTAGAAATTCAAGTACAATATAGAAGAGATATGGAGAGAGAGAGTACAGGCTTGTCTTGTTATTTATTTTAGAGAAATTGCCTTAATTTTCTCTCCATTCAGTTTCATGCTGGCTGTTGGTATACTGTATGTTGCTTTTATTATGTTTAGTTATGTTCCTGTTATCCCTGATCTCTCCAAGACCTTTATCATGAAAGGGCGCTAAATTTTGTCAAAGGCTTTTTCATTATCTAGGGAGGTGGTCATGTGGTTTTTCTTTTTCAGTTTGTTTATATGATCGAAAACATTGATAGATTTTCTTATGTTAAACCATCCCTACATCCCAGGGATGAAACCCACTTGGTCATCCCTATGATCTTGGATTCTATTTGCCAGTATATAATTGAATATTTTTGCATCAATGTTCATGAGGGATAATCATCTGTAGTTTTCTTTCTTAGTTGTGTCTTTGTGTGGCTTGGCAATGAAGGTAATTTTGGCCTCGTAAATAGAATTTGGTAATGAACCCTCTGCTCCTATTATGTAGAACAATTTAGGAGTATTGTTATTAACTATTCTTTAAATTTCTGGTAGGTATCTGCACTGAAGATATCTGGCCCTGGGGTATTTTGGTTGGAAGGCTTTTGATGACTGCTTCTATTTCAATTAAGGTTTTATAGTTCTATTTCAATTGTTTGTCTGTTCTTGATTCAATTTTGGTAAGTGATAGTTATCCACAAATTTGTCTATTTCTTGTGAAATTTCAAATTTTATGTAATACAGTTTTTCAAAGTATGACCTGCAAATTTTTGGATTCCCTCAGCGTCTATTGTTATGTCCTCCTTTTTTGTTTCTAATTTGTTAAATTACATGTTCTCTGTTTTTTTTTTTTTTTTCTTGTTAGTTTGGATAAAGGATTTTCTATCTTGTTGATTTCGTCAAAAAAACCCTACTCTTTGTTAAATTGATTTTTTTTTATTGTTTTCCTGGTTTCTACTAAATTGATTTCAGCCCTCAAATTGATTATTTTCTGGCATATAGTCCTCATGGTTGAGTGGGGGGAGTTTGATTCTTTTTGTTCTAATGTTTCCAGTTGTACTTTTAATCCTCTAATATGACTATCCTTAATATTTTCTTCATATGAGCACTTAGTGCAATGAATTTTCCATGAACACTGCCTTCACAAAGTGTCTCATAAGTTCAGGTATGTAGTGTCTTCATTCTTGTTGAATTCTAGGAAGTCTTTAATTTCTTCCTTTACTTCTTCTTTGATCCAGGAATTGGGCAATTGCTCACTGTTAAGTTTCCATGAGCTTGTAGGTTTTCTGCAATGTGTTGTTCAATTTCAACTTTAAAGCTTGGTGATCTCAAAGGTACAGGGGACTATTGACTATTCTATTTTTTTTTTGTATCTGTTGTATATTGTTATGCTACCTAGTATGTAGTCAATTTTTTATTTTTATTCTTATTTTGTTATTTTTATTTTTTTACATATTGATTCCAGTTCCCTCTCTCTTCACCCTGCTTCTTTTCCTCACTCCCACCCTCATATGCATTCCCAAAACCCTACACCCTCCATCCCCTTCCCCACTCCACATGTAGGGTGATGCCATCCAGGAGGGGTCATGTAAATCTGTCAAGTCACTTGTAGTAGGGACTAGGCCCTCCCTCCTGTCTGTACATTAAGGCAATATCCCTCCACGGGGGATGTGCCTGCCAAGTTTCTTGTGCAACAGGAATATATCCTGGTTCTACTAGATGAGGACCATTAGACTGCTCAGGCTTTCTAGCAGAGACACATATTTAGGGCATCTGAGTCATCCCATGCTGGATTACCATCATGGGATTAGAAGTCTGGGGGCCCATTATCTCTTCCTTGTTCATGTAAGCTGTCTCTATGTTTTTCTGCAGCCTGGTCTTGTCCTCCCTCTCTGCATCTGGATTCTAATTCTGTTCAGTGTTTAGTTGTGGGTGTTTGCTTCCTTTCTATCAGCTACTAGATGAGGGCTCCATGATGGTTGATGAGTTAGTCGTTGATCTCATTATCATGGTAGCCTTTCCACTACTGCTCAAATTGTTAGTTGGGGTGAGACTTGTTGGTTTCTGGACCTATATTGGCTCCCTCTTTTATGGTCTCTCTCTCTTTTCTCTCTTCTATATCTCCCTTGACTCAATATTCCTAGTCCCTCATGCTTTTCTCTCCTCCCTTTCTTTTTCTCCTAGTATCCTCTCCACTCACTGCCTTCCCCACTCCACATGTGCTCTGGAGAACTTGCTCCTCCCCCTTTCTGTGAGGAACCTTATAGGAATCTCTTAGAATACACTTTGTATCCTAGTTCCTTTGGCAGTGTGAATTATAGGCTGGTTATCATTTACTCTAGGTATAAAATCCATATGTGAGTGAGTACATACCGTGGTCCTCTTTTTGTTATTGGGTTACCTCATTCAGGATGGCTTCTTCAAGTTCCATCCACTTGACAACAAATTGCAAAATTCCATTGTTTTTTCTGCACTGTAGTAGTCCACTGTGCAGATGTGCCACATCTTCTTTATCCATTTTTAGTCTAGGAGCATCTAGTTTGCTTCCAATTTCTTGTTAGAACAAATAATACTGCAATGAACATAGTTGAACAGATGTCTTTTTTTCATAGGTATAAATCATTTACCTATATGCCTCAGAGGGGAATTGCTGGGTCCTCTGGTCACCTTATTCCCATTTCCTGAGAAACTGCCATACTGATATCCAAAATGGCTGTACAAGTTTGCACTGTACACCAGCACTGTAGGAGTGTTCCCCTTTCTCCACAGCCCCTCCAGCATAAGCTGTCATTGGTGTTTCTAATTTTAGCCATTCTGGCAGGAGTAAGATGGTATCTCAAAGTTGTTTTGGTTTGAATTTCCCTGATAGCTAAGGATGTTGAGCACTTTCTTAAGTGTCTTTCAGCTTTTTTGATTTCCTCTATTGAGAATTCTCTCTTCATTTATATACCCCATTTTTAATAGGGATATTTGGTGTTTTGTTGACTAATTTCTTGAGTTCTTTGTATATTTCAGAGATAAGCCCTCTCTCAGATGTAGGATTGGTGAAAATCTTTTCCCAGTCTGTGGGCTGCTCTTTGGTCTTGTCTACTGTGTCCTTTGCCTTAGAAGCTAATTAGTTTGAGGAGATACCATTCAATAATTTTCAATCTCAGTGTATGTGTACTGGACTTATGTTCAGGAAGCATTCTCTCATACCAAGCTGTTAAAATGTACATCTCACTTTCTCTTCTAAGAGGTTCAGAGTGGTTGATTTGATGTTGAGGCATTTGACCCATTCAGACTTGAGTTTTATGTGTGGTGATAGACCTGGATCTATCTGCAGTCTTCTACACATCATCATCCAGTTGTGCAAACACCATTTCTTGAGGATAGTTTCCTTCTCCCATTTTATACTTTTAGCTGTTTTGTCAAAAATGAGGTGTTCCTAAGTGTGTGGGTTATTATCAGGATTTTGGATTGGATTCTGTTGATCTACTTGTCTATTTTTATGCCAGTACCAGGCTGTTTTCAGGACTATAGCTCTGTAGTAGCGCTTAAAGTCTGAGTGGTGATTCCTCCTGAAGTTCCTTTATTGTACAGGGTTGTTTTGGCTATCCGGGGTCTTTTTTTTTTTTTTATATAAAATAGATTAGTATCCTTTCATGGTCAGTGAAGAATTGTGCTGGAATTTTAATGGGGATTGTATTGAATCTATGGATTGCTTTTGGCAAGATTTCCATTTTTACTATGTTTATCCTACCTATTCAAGAGCATGGGAGATCTTTCCATTTTCTGGTATCTTTTTTAATTTCTTTCTTTAAAGACACAAAGTTCTTATTATATAAGTCTTTCACTTGTTTGGTAAGCGTTATCCCAAGATACTTACTGTTGTTTCTGGCAATTGTAAAGGGTGATGTTTTTCTGATTTCTTTCTCAGCCCCTTTATCATCTGAATAAAGTAGGGCTACTGAATTTTCTGAGTTTATCTTGTATCCTGCTAGTTTGCTGAATGTGTTTATCAGCTATAGGAGTGCCCTGTTCGAGTTTTTTGGTTGGCTTATGCAAACTATCATATCATCTGCAAATACAGACAGTTTGCCTATTCCTTTCTAATTTGTGTCCCATTGATCTCCTTTTGTTGTCTTATTGTTCTACCTAGAACCTCTAGTACAATATTGAAGAAATATGGAGAGAGAGGGCAGCCTTTTCTTGTTCCTGATTTTAGAAGACTCACATTAAAATTTTCTCCATTCAGTTTGATGTTGATTGTTGGTTTACTGTATATTGCTTTTATTATGTTTAGATATGTTCCTGTTGTCCTTGATCTCTCCAAGATATTTATCATGAAATGGTGTTGAATTTTCTCGAAGGCTTTTTTAGCATCTAGGTAGAGGATCATTTACTTTTTTCTTTTTCAGTTTGTTTATATGATGCATCACATTGATAGATTTTCCTGCACTTCAGGCATGAAGCCTTCTTGGTCATGCTGAATGATTTCGCTGATGTAATTTTGGATTCAGTTTGCCAGTATATAATTGAGGATTTTTGCATCAATGTTCATGATGGATATGCGTCTCTAGTTTTCTTTCTTAGTTGTGTTTTTGTGTGTTTCGGCTAGCACGGTCATTGCAGCCTCATAAAAAGAGTTGGTAATGAACTTTCTGCTTCTATTGTGTGGAACAATTTGAAGAGTATTGGTATTGACGCTTCAATGAATTTTTGGTAGACTTCTGCACTGGAGCCATCTGGCCCTTGGCTTTTTTTTTTTTTTTTTTTTTTGGAAGACTTTTGATAACTGCTTCCATTTTATTTGGTGTTATAGGTCTATTTATGTTTTTTCTCTGTTCTTGATTTAATTTTGGTAAGTGATAGTTATCTAGAAATTTCTCCATTTCCTTTGAATTTTCAAATTTTGGGGGGTACAGGTTTTCAAAATATGACCTGAAAATTTTCTGGACTTTCTCTGTGTCCATTAGTATGCCCCCCCATTTCCTTTCTGATTTTGTTAATTTGCATGTTCTCTCTCTCTGCATTTTCATTAGTTTGGATAAAGGTTTGTCTATCTTGTTGATTTTCTCAAAAAACCAACTCATTGTTGTATTGATTTTTTTTAATTGATTTCCTGGTTTCTACTTTATTTATTTCAGCCCTCAAATTGATTATTGTGTGGCATCTGCTCCTTTGGGGTGAGTTTGCTTCTTTTTCTTCTAAAGCTTTTAGATGTGTGGTTAATTCTCTAATGTTACTATTCTGTTTTCTTCATATGTGCACTTAGTGCAATGAACTTCTTTCATAGCACTGTTTTCAAGGTGTCCCATAAGTAAGGGTATGTTGTGTCCTCATTCTCATTGAATTTTAGTAAGTTTTTAATTTCTTTCTTTTTTTCTTCTTTGACCCAGGTATGGTGCAATTGCACATTGTTCAGTTTACATGAATTTGTAGGGTTTCTGTGATTTGCGTTGTTGTTGAATTCCAACTTTACAGTATGGTGGTCTGATAACATACTGGGCAGTATTCCCTTTGGTGTGTGTGTGTGTGTGTGTGTGTGTGTGTGTGTGTGTGTGTGTGTGGTATCTGTTGAGGTTTGTTATGTCCCCTAGTATGTGTTCAATTTTAAAGAAAGTTCCATATGGAGCAGAGAAGAAAGTATATTCTTCAGTGTTTGGATGGAATGTTCTATAGATTTCTGTTAAGCCCAATTGAGACATATTTTCTGTAAGTAGTTTTGTTTCCTTGTTATGTTTCTGTCTTGTGGTGCTGCCTAGTGCTGATAGTGGGGTTTTGAAGTCTCCCACTATTAGTGTGTGATGTTTCATGTGAGCTATGAATTTTGTAGCATTTTCTTTTACGAATGTGGCAGCCTTTGAATGTACAGCATTGGTGTTTAGAATTTAGATTTTCTGGTGATGGAATTCTCCTCTAATGAATAAGAAATAACCTTTTTCATCTCTATTGACTGATTTTGGTTTGAGGTCTAACTTGTTAGATATTATCATAGCTACACCTGCTTTCTTTTTGGGTCCATTTGATTGGAGGATCATTTCTCAATCCTTTACCCTGGAGGCAATGTTCATCTGTGAAGCTTAGAAAAGTTTCTTTTATGCAGCAGAAGGACGGATTCTGTCTTCATATCCATTCTGTTAACCTGTGTCTTTTTATAGGCGAGTTAAGACCATTAATGTTGAGGGAAAGTAAGTACCATTGATTGTTTATTCTTGTTTGATTTAGATTTGTTTTTGAAAGTGGTATTTTAAATTTATTTGCCATACTTTTCCAATGGTTCTTTTGAAGTGGGATTATATATTGCCTATGTTTTATGTGTGTTGGGTTAAAAGTTTCCTTCCAGAACTTTATGTAAGGCTGGATATCTAGATACATATTGTGGAAACCTGGCTTTTTCATTGAACAATTTGTTTTTTCCATCTATAATGATTGAGGGTTTTGCTGGGTATAGTAGTCTGTGTTGCCATCCATGATTCTTGAACCAGTAATTACAGGTATATGGCAATATGCCCAGGTTGATTTTCCTGTTTAAAATGTAACTACAGAAAATTTAAAATTCTAGAAATCATGCCCTACTTCATTCCTATCAAACTGTTTTGCCAGTGTCAGACTTTGTGACTTACAACTAATGAGAAGAGTTCCTGGAACAAGGTTCTTTGAGAACACCGAATTTCCTCACCAGGAAATGGTGAACTCTATATATCTACCTTGTGGAACATTGATATACCATATTTGTTAAGCATATCATGTTACCTACAATTCTTCTTCATGGAAATTACCGCTTTAAAGGAGAAATTTTATTTAATTCCTGCTACTGAAATGTGCACTGAATGGTAAGCACTGACATCCTTTGATTCATATACATATGTGGTTTTGATCATATTATCCCAGAAGCTCCATGTCACACTAATAAGTCCTAGTCATCGTTCAAACTAGCAACAACTTTATCCATAGTTCCAACGCTGAAACATCTACTCTCAAATGCAATCCAGCCCTTTTCGCAACAAACCTTGTAGGTAAAAGTGTTCCTCCTTCTCATTCTGCCTTTGTCTTTTATTTATAACATTGTTTAATCTTCAAAATCAATTATACTAACTTTACAGAAATCCTGAAGTAGGTTCTTACTCAAGATGTAGGCAAGTGGTATATGTGGCCCAGGAGATCTGCTCTGTTTTAAGGTCTACATTTGAACTCTGATCTTTTCCATGTCTGCTTAGAGGTAGGCTCATAATCATTTTATTCAATGTTCTAACATGATGAAGGAAGTACCACTCCTATGTAGAATATGGAGTTTTTGAGAGGACATAGGTAAGTCACAAACATTTCATTCTTCAAGTGCATTAGCTATGATCAGGATGATCCCAAACAGTCTGAATGAGAACAGGACCAAGGTTAGTTTCAGATACAGGAATATTATTTAATAAGTTTGTTAAGTCTCTGTGCTCATACCTGTGATCACTACAGATTTGAAAGCACACATATGGCTCAGGAAATATTGTGGCATATGTGTCATGAAGATCTGACTGAGTCAGGGACATTAGACACAGAGAATGGAAGGCAAAAGCCACTTATAAAAACACAGGTCAAAGACACATTTAAGTTGTATGACATCTCTGTACACTAGCCTTTGGATTTTACTTCAAGGCATAAAGACAGGTTCTCTTACTGAGGACTGTGTGCATTCATTAGGCAAGACCTGCTGGCCAGGGAGACCCAGGGATTTCTGACTTCATTTCATCAACACTGAACGTGTGTCACCATTCTTGATTTTTCTTTTTTCATATGGGTGGTGTGGGTTGAACTCAGATCCTCATGCATGTATGACAAGATCTTAACAAATTGAGCTCTCTCATAAGTCCCAAACTGCTGTTGTTAATAGATTTTTTCCCAGTCTGAAGGAATCTCTTATTGGGGTGTTGTCTCCCTAAAAGTAGATGTCCTAAGAACAAGGGTTCATTTTTGGAGTAAAGTGCCCTTGCAAATAAGAGAAGGCCTGTCCACATGCCACCTAGACTGCCCCCTCGGTAGCTGACTTTGTCCTACTCCTAACAGGGATGATGGAGAAAGACTTCATAGGGGGCCCTTTGGCTTGGCGTCCTTAGCCAATGGAAAGAGAAAATGTCAGGAAGTTTCCTATCATGCTGGGGCGCTATTATGAGCACGTGGCAAAGGCAGACCTATCCCTACAGGGACCCAGGGCATGGCCACGCCCCCTCGCCTCCGGCCATGTCCTCCAGCCTGCTGGCATCCTGCTTCAGATGAGTCCAGAATTGAGGTTTCCTCAGAGGCAGCACATCCACTTCCTGGCCGCGTCAGTTGGAGTCAGGGTTCTGAAGCTGTTAAGTGGACCACATGTGCAGTATGGGAGACCAGCGACTGGCAGCGAGCAGGCCTACCCGCCTCAGCTTTTCCTGGTCTCTGCCAACTCTTCTTGCATTGGCTTCCACAGAGGTGCTTGATGGTTTCGCCCCCTTCTTCCTTGTCATTGGTGCTTTTCTCATCAGTGCCCAGAACCCAAACCGGGGTAGCCCGGGGTTGCGGTGTCAGAGGCAGAGGCAGCTAGGCTGGCTTCCAGGGCTGCCTCGGTTCTACTGCGAGGACTGTGCGGACTGGCAGGATGCCTCTGTGTGGGCAGGCAGCCTGAGCTTTGTCGCCACCCAGGAATTCACCATGCACATCTCCTTTCTGCTGCTGCCTAATGGGCTATGGGCTTCAGCCCTGCTGAGAGTGCCTTTTCTACCCCGCTGTTGACCCAGCTCGGCATATGCCTCTGTGTTTTGCCCATGGTGGCTGGAGTTCCTCATGAGCAAGTAGGGTTGGTTCCTGCAGGAGCTGCATGTGGAGTTTGCCTTGGAGAATGACCTGAGCAGAGGCAGCATCTTGGGTGATGGCAGTGGTGGAGGAGGCGCTGACAATGCCACTGGAGGTGAGGAAGGTGAGGTGATGTATCTCTTTTCTCCCTGGCTGGAAGTGCTGTGCATCTACTTGGAGCTGATCTTATGCTTGCTGCTCAGCAACCGAAACAACAGATAGGCTTGCCTGAAGACAACGAGGGTGTCACACTTCCCCTGCCTGGGGAAAATTCCATGGGATAAACCAGCAGGTCTTAAAGTGGTTTCTGTAGATGCAGCTGTCGGTTCTGACATGGCTATTTCCTGAGACAAGGGGTTATTGGGGGACTTGACCTGACATTTATCAGACACCATTCCAGGCTCCTCCCAGGCAGGGTTCATTCATCCATTCTTGGCAGTGAGGTAGAGCAATGTCATAGCTAGGGACCAGCTGATTTATTCTGAAATCAACTAGACCTGCAAAGGTGCTGTAGGTGAAGAGCAACTGTGAGTCCAGTAAGAACCATTTTTACAGTTCTTTTGGGTGGATATATAACATGTCTCCAATTCTCTTTTTCTGTCACCCTTACCAGGTAATCTTCTATGCTAACATATTTGTGAGGCCACATGTGTCTGCCCTTCTGGGTCTGCTAATCACTTCTCTGTTCACAACTGTCAGTCATCTGTGATTGTCAGGTTTTCCTTACAGAATAGTGTCTGTGTGTGTGTGTGTGTGTGTGTGTGTGTGTGTGTGTGTGTGTGTGTGTGTCTCACTATATGGGTGATTGTTTTGTTTGTACTCTAGGGTATTCCTTTTTTAACTGATTAATTTTGGACTGAGGTTTAGCCTTGGTAAGTGTTCATTTCTGGCATACTGGAAGCCATGGGTTTAGTCCCCAACAACAATTAAATTGGCAATGGTAGCACACCTGTTCTTTAATACTTGGAAAAGGCAAAAGGATCCCAGTTTAAGGTCACCTTGGCTGTCTATTTAGTCAGACCCTCCAAGGGGAAGACAGCTGGGGAGGTTCTAGATGGTGTGTGTTGATGCCTGGAAAGAGTCAAGCCCATCATCCCTAGGGTTGTTTTTGAAAGAGCAGCTTTCTTCATGGGCTCAAACTGCATCATTGTAACTGAATATAAAAGACAGGAAGGGTTTAAATTTCAACCCTGAAGCCCTGTCAGTTGTTTTAACCACTCCTCCTCCCCCACAGGACAAGCTGCAGACCTGTGTTTTTCCTTTGCAGGGAAATGTTTCTACAGACCCAGTGCAAATAGATAAATCATAAACTTGAAGTGAGGGTAAAGCACCCAACCCAGGTCATTGATACTCTCTTTTAGATCGATTTTTTTTTAAATCTGTGGTAGGGATTATGTCCTTCACCCAGATCCTAAATGAATACATAGAGATTTATTCTTCCTTATGAACACCTGGACTTAACTCAGCTTTTATCTAGTCAGCTTTTCTAAATTAAATTATCCCATTTCTCTTTAACTACGCTTACCCTCTGGGCTTTTTTTCCTTTTATTATTCTATTGCCTTTCTTTCCTTCTTACTCCTTGGCTGTCCACTGGTATCCTCCTCCTATTCCCTTGTAGTACCTTGATCTTCTTTAGGTTTCTTCTCCTATTTGTTCTCTCTGCATGCCAGCTCTGCCTATCCTTTCCCCTGCCTAGCTATTGTCCTGTTGAGCTCTTTATTAAACCAATCAGGTGTTTTAGACGGGCAAAGTAACACAGTTTTACAGAGTTAAACAAATGCAATATAAAAGAGTGCAACACATATAAAATATTCCACACTCTTCTTTTCTAGACACTATCCTTATTCTCTAACTCTCCTGGCGTTAAGGTCTGTGGAATCTCCTCATAACTCCTGTTTGAAAACTAATGTTTCACCACACTTAGTCCCTCAGTAAGCACAATTATAAGTTGCCAGAAAACATTGTTGGAAGCTTTCTGCTTCGTATTTTATGGTAGCCAGTTTCATATGAATAGAGTTGGCCACAGCCACCTGTGCATGTGTTTGTATCAGCCCTGTGGTGGATGCATGCTTATTTGCTTATCTTCTTTGTCTTGAAGCTTGTGGCAGCAGTGTCTGAAGATATGACAGCAAGCTTTGATCCTAGTGAGCCATCTATTAATATAAGTGTTTCAACATGGACTTATCTTACTGGAAAGAGGGTCCTGACCTTTTCTCTCAAGTCTTTATATCTTGAATACCTAACTACAACTCCCAGAATCCTCCTTTCCAATCTGCACCTATCTTGATTTCCTATTTCCTATTGGTTAGTGACTTGGTTATTTACTAACTAATAAGAGATACATATTTACAGAATGACATCTCCCATCAATATTTCATAGACTTTCATTTTGTTTATTAACCATAGGAGAATTAATAATGGTGGCTCCTTAAAATACTTTGATTTAGGGCCAAATATATGTTGTCTCTAGAATGAGACTGCTTCAGAGTCTTAAATATGATAACACACAGTGTAAAATTTGAATAGGAGATCTTACTATGTAGCAGTATTTTCATTGGGAATAGAATGCTTTTGGGTAATTCATTTACAGTACAGCCATAAGAAATTTGGTATATTAAAGCTGGTAGTAAAAGTCATATAGATTTACTTGAAGGTATATTTGTGTTAATGTAATTTTGTTAAAAATTTCTTTCTGATTCAAAGCCGACTTTATTGGAACAGGTAGTATTTTTTTATTTAATATCTTGTGGTTGTATATAATTTAAAACCTTATAACACTTGTGTCATAATAACAATAATCTTTCTTTTGATTTCTCAGTAAGAGAGAAAAGACTGGCTCTTGAACTTTCAAGGCAAATCAAAGAGAAATGTGATCTAATTGAGAAAGTGAGCCTTGCTCAAGAGCAGGTAAGAGGTGTTTGAAAATACCATCCACCACTTTGTGGAGCTTATGGGTTATTTTGTGCTGTAAGTGCTTTGTTTCAGAGAAGTGCTCTATTGCTCCTCACCTTCATCACTTACCCATTTTCTTTGCAGTCCCGCTGGTGATATGTAGTGCTTTTCTTCTCTGAGTAACTAGTTGGAGCACCTTGATTTGATTGTTGTTCATTAATATATTCTGAAATGGCCTTTTAAGTCTGTTTCTTCCCAAAAGATGACTTTATTTTTATTGTGTGTGTATATTTATGTCTCTGTGTGTGCATGTACCTAGAAGGTGTGGTGATCATAGGATGTGGAGGAGTCATTTTTCTCCTTTTACAAAGTGGGTCTCTGGCATTGAACTCAGGTTATCAGTCTTGTCAGAAATCTCTTTAATTACTGAGACAACTCACTGGCTCATTTCCGCCATAATCTTTTTCTCTTTATGCCATTAGATGAGGGCTTTTGCTTTTTAATATTTTATATATTATATGTAATATTTTGTTAGAAATATGGATTGCAAATATCTTCTACTCTGTGGCTTACATTTCTGTTTTGTTTGGTGTCTCAGAAGATAAAGGTTTCGAATTTTAATTTTAATGTATTGTGAAGTGTCATGAAATTTTTTGCTTATCAAGATGCAAAGGTACTTTTGCCTGTTATCATGTAGAGACTATTTACTTTTTTCATTTGGGCAGTGTATTAGATTGCTACTGCTGCTGTGCCAAAATACTACTTTAGCAGCAGGAGTGACTTTCTTTACAGTTCTGGGAACGAGTCCATGGAGAATTAGGCAGGCTTTGCTTCTTCTGTGGCCTGTCCCTTGACTTGTTGTTAGTGCTGTCTGCTTGTTGTGTCTCACTCAGTCCCAATGCTCTTATTGTAGGGAATCAGTAATATTAGGTAAGGGGCATCTTAACTATCACATTTATGCTCATTATTTCGAAGGGCTTTGTCTCCAAATAGCACAAATTCTGAGATGTAAGAGACAGGATTTCTCTGTTTAGCCCTGGGTGTCCTGAAACTCACACTGTACACCCGGCTGGTCTCAACCTCACGGATTTTATCTTCTTTACTTATTTTGTCACATGATGTAAATATCTTATATCCAGTCACCACACATTACTCTCTTGAAAGACTGGAGAAGCCATTAATCTTTTCAGTGAATAATAGATGACTCACTTCTTTTGATATGATTTAGTCACTCTTGCTGCTAGAGTTTTCATTCCCAGCAGACTTGGGACAACATTGTTTGTTACAAGGGTAAAGTTCTGCAAAATGTTGTTCAGGCTGGTGGTTGCAGCTTTTTTTGAGGAACTGGCTTTGATCAGCATGGTGTTTAGATTGCAAAAGTAAGCTCAAAAAATCCAAGGGAAGTTTACATATGTGGAAATAGATTCTGTTTGTCTTTTTGGTATCTATTTAGATACAATTTGAGATAAAGTTTGTATTTTCACTCACATGTTGCCTTGTTAACTTGACAATTTGTTAATAGAAGCACAGAGTTTAGAGGTAAAAATAAGTATGATTGAAAAGCTAAGGAGAAGATTGTTATTAAAATAAGTTTTCTCAAAATTAATTATTTTAGAGAAATATGAAATGTTATATCTGGATCTTAAACCATACAGAAAAAGTCAGAGGAAACAAAAACAGTTAGAGTTCATGTTATTAACTTTTTTTAGGGATGCAAAATAAGCTTATCAGAATCTATAGATTTATAGAAACAATTCATTCTGTTCACCTAAGAATGCATTGAAAAGACCATTCCTTTTTTTGACATAGTTTGCTCCATGAAAGAGACACAGAACTCTCACAAATTTGAGCATAGTAGGACACAAGTAAGTTGTGACCATATTATTTTTTTGTTACCATGGTAGTACGCATTAACTAAAACTAGACCTGAGGTTTACATTGTAAATAGTGGCATGGTGTTACATATTTAATTCCTTTCTATGGACCATTCCCTTTCTACACACTCCACCATGGCCAGTTTTCAGGCAGTAACATGATCTCACTGAATGGAGAGTTTAGGAGAGATGGACAGTTAACAATTCTCCTGTTTCAGAGGACACAATGATTTGTGTTAGCAGATAGATTATGATGAGATGAAGTGCCTCGATACTGTTTCAGATGGAAGGTTTGTAAACATTAAGTTGTGAGCCTGTTTAGTAAGTAGAATCAGCCTATTCCTACCAATGATAAAATAGAAAAGAAATCATGCCCCTTTGATATATGCTTCAGTACAATGTTGAAGTTTCGTCATCCTCTGGATTCAGTAGGAAGTCTGTGTCTTATGATTTAGTATGCCCTTGTAGAATCCAGAAGAAGTTTAGACTCCATATACATACTTTAATTTTTCTTTATTTGGACATAAAAGTTTTATTGGAATGCAAGTGTATTAATTCCTTCAGGGGTAGTCTTTGTCATGGTTGCTGATGGGAGACTGGAATATATTTTTTATAGAAGTTGCTGGCAATCGCTAGACCTGCTGTCATTTTAATATTAGGAAATTAACAAATGTACAAAGTGTTTATGAATTTAATTATACTCAACTGACTTTGACCCAAACTAAAAACTCTTATGTCTGGCTTGTAAAAGTTAAAAGTTAGCTTTCTATTTTAGGCAACCTATAAAATAGAGAAAGATAAATCCAAACTCCAGGATGATATATTCCTCGTAGAAAAGAAAGTAGAAGAAGGGAGAGCTCAGCATTATGAATGAGATGAATTCGTGAGTCTTGTGTATTCCCAGAGAATTATGGATCTTACATATTAATATGATATTGATTAAAATATTACATGAAAGCCTGCCATAGTGGTGCCAATCATGTGTTGACAGCACTTGGGTGGAGGATGCAAGAGTTCCAAGCTGTTCTTGTCTGCACAGGGAGGGGACACACTATTTTCAAAAATATAAATAAATGAAGTTAATAAATTAAACTAAAAAACAACCAACCAAATAATAAATCTAATCAAAGAAAAATTAAACAAAACAAGAAATTAATGTATGTAAAAATAGAATGTAGGCCAGGTGTTGCTTGCAAACAATTTCAATCCCAGCACTCAGGAAACAGAGGCAGAGGCAGACAGATCTCTGTGAGTTTGAGGCCAGTCTTCTCTATGGAGCTAATTCTAGAACAGGTCCTAAAACAATACATAAACACCCTGTCTTGAACCCTCACCAACAAAAAATAAAAATGTATGTAGAAGACCATGAGAACAAAAATTTCCACATCTGATATTATTACCTATGTTTGCTTGTATGTTGCTTTGCTTATTGTTTTCAAGACAAACAGCCCTTTATAAAAGCCCTGGCTGTCTTGAAACTCACTGTGTAGACCATGCTGGCCTGGAACTCATAGAGGTCCACCCTCCTCTGCCTGGTGTTTGCTGGGATTAAAGGCATGTTCCCCCACTTCTCCTAAAATTTTACTTTTTAGATGTTATGAATATAAGTGGTGTTTCATATTACTGTTTTCTTCTTATTTCCATTTGATGAGACAGTCTTAGAATATAGCCCTGTCTCTATAACTGTATAACTGTATAATTGAGTCTCAAACTCCTGACCTTCCTGCCTGTGACTCCTAAGTGCTGGGATTACAAGTGTATTCCCCAACGCTTTTACATGGAAAATTTCCATATTTACTGTAGAAGTAGCCATATATACTATGACTTCAATTATCATAGTGAAGGATATATACTCATATATACACATATATAATACACACACATATATATATATTATATACATATATTTACTTAGAATATTTATAAATGTTTTACTCCAAATTCTTGTATAAGCAAACACTTGATGTGTGTAAGATTATTTAAAATATGAATTAGTAGGTTCATGTTGAACCTGAAAAGTGCTATGATACATTGAATTTGTGTAGAAATACTATTATTACGTAATTTGTAAAATCCTTGTAAACATAAGGTAAGAAATCTGACAAGGCCTCTTTGCTGGCCTCTCACTTTTATTAATAATCAATTAACAATGTACTAACTAATGCATGTTTTCTTGGAGCAAAAGGGCCTCATTAAATACTTACTGATACTGTCATTTCAGATGAGTGATATTTCAAAAGCAAAATAATCTCTAGAAAATGAATCAAAAGTCTATCAAATCACAACTAGATGAAGTAAGTTAAGTTGAATTACTTAAACTGGTCTGTTACTTTTGAAGAACATTTAGGTTTTTATATTATTATTAGGTATATTAGTGAGAGTTTTCTAGAGGAATAGAACTTAGGGGATGGCAGCCAGCTATCTATCTATCTATCTATCTATCTATCTATCTATCTATCTATCATCTATCTATCTAATCTATCTTTCTAAAGGGAATTTATTAGAGTGATTGTCAGGCTGCATTCTGGTTATTCCAGCAATGAAAGTCTAACAACAGAGATTCTAAGAATCCAGTATTTGCTCAGTGTATGAGGCTAGATGTCTCATCTGATACTCAGTATACACAGCAATCCCAAAGATGTAGGCTACAATGCCAGTGGGAGTGAGGACAAGCAAGCTTCCTACTTCCATGTCCTTTAGATAGCCTGCTGCCATAAGGTGTAGCCCCAAATATAGGCGGATCTCCCCATCTCAAAAGGTCCAGATTAAAAGTGAGTCTTCCCTTTTGAAATGATTTAATTTAGAAAATTTTCTAACAGCTTCCTTGGGATTTAGTTAATTCAAAATGTCATTGACAACCAAGAATAGCCATCATATTAGGTGAAAAAATAATACATTAAGATTTGAAATATAGCAGATATTAAATATGCATTTAATTTTAACTGAGTAACTTTGAATAAAATTCATTTTCACCTGAATATATTTAAACTAGGACTGTATCTGAGCACTCTTTAAGTTGTGTTAACATGTAATGATAGTAAATATAGTCACTTCCTGAAGTATGTAGTTTAGCGCAGGAGACAGAATAAGTAGTGTGGGATCTTTCTGGAATATCTACTCCTGAACTAGTGAGCATGAAAGAGCGTTGTTACCAGTGTACTGTCTGCATGACACTTCCAGAAAGCCTCAATTCTGGTTCCGGTTTCTTTTCTAAAATCACAAAGTGGGCAGGGAAGCTAGCTAGAGTTTTCTGAAGTGTACATGGCAGTAGCAGGTTGCTAAGGGCAACAACCCATTGTTTCAGCTATTTCTCCAGGTTATTCCCTTCCTGGTAGCAAATGAAGCCATGCATAGAAAATAGTCAGTACAGGCAGTGTTTTAAGTAAGTCACTAAATAAACCAATATGTCGGTATTTAGTAATTGTTCTTTTCTAATTCAGTAGTTAACAAAAATGTCTGCATACTACATGGAAGGTTCAATAATTTGCTCAAGTCATGTTGCAAATGAGTGTTGTATAAAATTGGGGTTGATACTTCCTCTGCTGTTAATAGTGGAATGTTTTGGCCTTAGATTAAATTTCATGTTCTTTATTGGAGACACAAACAGGAGGTTTTCTGTTAACTTGTTATAAACTGTGTATTTCTATGATTTAAGCCAATATTTGAAATCAATGAAAAAATAACTTAAGGGAGTAATAAGAGATACCTTGAATGAAAATTCTCAAATTCTGGAAAACCTGCAGCAGTTTTGTAATATACAGATATTCTCTGTTTGATCTGAATATAGCCTCTCAAGATCTGGGCAACACATGACTTTCATTGTTGTCTTGTAATGTTTTATGAAATAGTACAAATCACTAGGTGGGTTTGGGTGGTGTATGTAATCCTTGCATTTTGGCAGGCTGAGGCAGTAAAAAAGGCAAATTTAAAGCCAATGTGGGCTATATAAGCAGAACTTGTCTTCAAAAAGCACATAGGCTGAGTCTATGGCTTACAGGTTAAGAACACAGGCTGCTCTCCTAGAGAACTTGGGTTTGATTCACACAGCACCTGAGTGATGGCTCACAACCATTCTTAACTTCAATTTCAAGGGATCTGAAGCCCAATTCTATCCTTCCAGAGATAGCATTTCGTAGTAGCAATGGAGCCAGTCCTGGAACTCACTCTATTGACCAGGTTGGCTTGGAGCTGACAGAGGTCCACCTCTCACTGCCATTGGAGTTCTGGGTTAAAGGCCTGTGGCCCCACCTCCTGTTTTATGTTTATTTTACAAAATGCCTGTTTTGATATGCCCTAACTGTACTTGTGTTTGAGCATGCAACAGGCAGAGTGTTACTACCATGCTTAAAGATTTCTATTGAGCTCTAAGGAGTACTTAAAATAGGGAATGATCAGCTCCTACACTGGTGTGGAAAAATTAGCTTATTCCCAGGTTTTCTGGAATGTCATGGACCACTTTCCTCACTGCCTGACACTCCCACGAATAGAACTGTGCATGATGCAGCTTTACTGACTGCTGATTGTCATTTTGTTTCAGAAGGCAACTTTGCTCACCTCTGGTCATTCTGAATGCAAAGCAGCTGACTCTGGCATGACTCCTCCAATGGTTCCAAAGGTTAGAGGCCCTAGAGTCCCTAAAGGACCTGCCTTTCCAGGGAATTCAAGAGGCCAGATCACACCACCTCCTCCTCCAGGAAACATCAGTGGAGGTCCTGGATAGTATGTCCCACCATGGGATTTTGGAGGCCCATAGTTTCCTCCAATGCCAGGTAGGCATTGCTTAAAAAGTCCATGTGTGTGTGTCAATATTTATCTGTGCTTTCCTTCAAGTTTGTTTCCTGTTACTGAGATAAACACTGGCTAGTACCATATTGAGAGGGAAAAAGTTGTGGAGGCTAACAGGTTACAGTCCAGCAACAAATGAAATCAAGGCTTCACCTTGATACACCTTAGGGTATTTTGAAATTGTACTTTGCTGTGATAGGCCAGAAGACCAGTAAATTTACAAGCAGATTTTTTTTTTTGTTTTTTGTTTTTGTTGTTTTTTGTTGTTGTGGTCTTGTTTTCTTCTCCCCAAGGCAGGGTTTCCCTATAGCTTTGGATCCTAGTATGAGTGTTTGGAAAACAGAATTGGGGCTGGAGCTAGTGGGTTAAGACGTGTATGGTACAGGGTTCAACTTCCACTGTCTTCTACCCATATCTTGCAACAGGGGGTAATGTGTACCAACCAATGGACTTTCCATCTGACCTTCCCCCAAGAACCCAGGTTTTCCTGACTCTCATAGGCTAAAGTAGAAAAGAGCTCTCTCCAGATGTGATTCCCCCTTTCCAACAACCTGCACCTGAACCTCTAGCCTGCACTTGGACCTCCTGAAACACAAGGAGATATGGTACTTTCCACGGCAGTCATTTCTTCTCATTTTCAATTTTAGCAGCTGTGGTTCCTAATGATTTTGTTATTGTTGAAATAGAAGCTTAATGTGATTATATTTTCAGGATAGTAGTTTGTAAAGATAAATGATGTATATATTTATCTTATGAGTAAATTATTTCTATATATGTTATTATGGATAGTAGCTTTTACTTTTATTATCAGCACATCCATAATCTTTGTAGTTTTATTCATGTAATCTTATAATTGTGGATATCTTAAACTCAAACTGTTGTGTCTTTAGACTAGAAATGTGTAAAAAACATCTTGTGGTAGACAAGTGTAAAGTTAACTGTATGTGTAATCAAATACATTTTAATTGAATTAAAGACTTGTTTGCCATTGATTACAATAAAACCTTCCAATGTCCTATAAACTTGGTTCCATAAATTAGTCATTTTACTTTTTATAAAATAGGGCCTGGAGTTAGTGGTTATTAAGTGTGCAGTACAGGATTATCTCCTTCCACTTCACTTCACCGTCTCTTTGAACAGGGAGAAATGTGTATGCACTAAGGGGCTTTCCATCTCATTTTCCTCCAAGAGCTGGGTTCTTTCCCTCACTCTTTAATCCTCAAGAAAATCTATGGGGATATTTTCGTACAAGAGAGTTCATTGGCCCACCATATCCTCCAATGCCAAGTAGGCTATTTTAGAGGTACTTGTATGTGTCAATGTTTGCCTGTGCTTTCCATCAAGTGTGGTTCCTGTTACTGTGCTAAAGTCTGGCCACAACCAACTTGAGGGGGGTGTTTGTATTGCTCAAGTTACAGTTCAGCAACAAAGGAAGTCAAGGATTCACCTTGTTTCTTCTTAAGGAATTTTGAATTTTTACTGCATTTAATAGGTCAGAAAATCAGTGAATTTACCAGAGCATTTTGTTTTTGGTTTTGCTTTTCCCACGTTAGGCTTTCTTTATGGATTTTGAGCCTGTCCTTAAACTCAATCTGTAGATGAGGTCAGTATGCTTACCTGTCAAGTTAGGACAAGCACAGGTGAATCTGATGGTGAAGTTCTCATTGATCCTACGTAGTTAAGAAGTGTACTTTTCAATGTCAAGATTTGTTTTGGAGTCAAAATACTGTGGTGTGAGTGTTTGGATATCAGAATAGGGTCTTGACCTAGAGGATGAAAAAGTGTACAGTATTTGGTTTCAGCATGCACTATCCTTTATCCATGTCTTCAAACAGGGAGAAATGAATATGAACCATGGGGCTTTCTACCTACCTTACTCCAAGAGCTGGGTTCTTCCTCCCACCCCCATATCCCCCAGAAAACCTCTACAGAGATCCAAGACATTGTTTTCCACCATGCAATTTAGCTAACCCACCATTTCAACCATTTCCAGGTAGGATGATTTAAAGTCTATGTATGTGTCAACATTTATCTGTGCTTTTCAAGTTTGGTTACTGTTACTGTGAGAATCACTGGCCAGAACCAATGTGAGGAGGAAAGGGTTTATATGGCTCACAAATTACAACATAGCAACAAAAGAAGTCAAGCATTCATCTTGACCCAACTTAGGGAAATTTGAATTATAAATGTAGTATGATAGGTCTGAAAATCAGTATATTTTCTACCAGGTTTATTTTTAGGTTTCCCCAATGCTGAGTTTTTCCATATCTTTGGAGCTTGTCCTAGAACTCACTTTGTAGACTAGGTTTGTCTGGAATGCATAGAGATCCACATGGCTCTGTTCCAAGTGCTGGGATTAATGGCTTGTGCCACCAATGCCCAGCTTTAATCAGTTTTTAGGTTAAAATTTTGTGTATTTCATTTTGTAGAAGTATATAGAGGTCATTATTTAAAGTAATTACTTATATTTTTGTCTTAAGATTACTGACAAGTGTTTAGTATGTCTCCTATATAGTAGTTCCCACATGAACATATTTAAAATCTAAGATCATATATAGTTATTTGTTGAATTCCTTGAAATTCCTTCCTATGCTTATATTTTAAAATAAAAGTATTTTATTGATTTTACAGCATACTTTCCCCTTTGCAATCATAAGTTTTACACAGTATATCATGTTTGCAATACTGGACAAGAAGCAGCTCGGTTGTCCTAGGTGGAATTACAGGAAATGTTTCTTGTAGGATATCAGGTCGGGGTCACTGATCTGAACATTAACTTTAAGTATTTTACTACATGGAAGCACTGTTTTACATTCAGTCTCCAGTGTATTGTTATCTGGGTAGCTGCCAAGATAGGACAAACACACCTGAAAGTATTGGTGATGTACTCATATTTCTGTGTAGCTACCATGTCCATTTTTCAATGTCAAGATTTATTTGTAAGATTAAATATTGTGGTGTGATATTTGGAGCTAGTATTTTAAAAAGTGTGCAGTACTGGGGTTCAACTTCCATTTTCCTTTACACATATCTAGGAACATGGGGAAAAATGTAGGAACCAAGGGATATTCCATTCTACCCTTCACCAAAAGCAGAGTTTTCAACTCCTCTCACATCCTGAAAATAGAAATGAGTTCGATCTAGACTTGAGTCCCCATGCCAAACAAACTGCACCTGAACCTCCATTCTGCACTGGAACCTCCTGAAACACAAGGAGACCTGGCTGTTTCCTTGGCAGTCATTTCTTCTCATTTTCAGTTTTAGCAACTGCTGTTGCTTATTTGATTCTTTTGTTGCTCAAATGGAATCTTAATGCAATTGTAAATTCTGGATAATATTTTGTAAGGAAGGATGATTTAAATATGTATCTTATGAGTAAATTATTTCCATGTTATTTCATTCTGTATGGTATCTTTGCTTTTCATTATTACCTCATACATAATTATTATGCTATTATATGTGTAACCTTATAGTTGTGGATATCTTAATCTCAAAAGGTTATGTCTATATACCTGTGTTGTGTAGAAACTTCTAGTTGTAGACAAATGTAAAGTTAACTGTAAATTTAATATGAATTTTAATTGAATAAATGTTTTGTTTCACATTGAGAGTAATAAAAATAGGCAGTATCCCATTATCATGGTTGCATAAATTAGGACCTTTTACCAGTACAGATAATTCAGCTGTTCCAGAGGGAAGTGTCTGTGGCTGGAGAGATGGTGGCTCAGTGGTTAAGACTGGCTGCTACTCTAGACCAGATGATTTGGGCTTGGTTCCCAGCATCCACAGTGCAGTTCACTGCAAGGCATTTCTCTCTCCTGGGAGGCGTGCCTTCCTGTTAACTACTCTCTTTGTCTTGTATCCTATGACTCTGTCAATTCTAACATGTTATTTCTGTATATCACATGCATGCATGATGACTGAGAAGGACAATGCATGGCATCAGACCCCCTTGAATTGGTTTTACAGATGGCTGTGAGCTGCTGTGTAGTTGTTGGGAATTAAGCATAGGTCCTATGGAAATAAAGCCATAGGAGTTGTGCTTAACCATGGGAACCATCTCTCATATATCAGGGATGTCATCTATTTTATGTGCTGATGCTAATTTTTTGTGCCTTAGTAAGGGTTTTGATATCTGGCTAGAATTAAACTGTACTCTGTTCCATGTCTAACTTCTCATTGTTTTTAAGACATTTATGTATATCCTCTTTAGCAGTCAAGGATATTAGGCAGGCAAATGTTAATGGATATGTAAAAGTCTACCAGTAAAATAATTTGTGTTCTTGTTCATAATTGTTGCCTCATGTGATCAGTTTTCACTCAGTAGATTCAATCTGTCAGGATCTCTTCAACTATTACTACCCACTGAAGCTGTTAAAGATACACACACACACACACACACACACACACACACACACACACACACACACTATAGCTATTAAACTGAAATCATGATTTTCACCATGTCACAGAGACTCCACAAGAGTTGGTGTGGCAATTAACCACTGAACCCATTGCTCCAGCCGTATCTTGTGTTATATTTCCAGGTATCCCATCTGACCTGATGTATGTGTTGAAGGTTAGCTTTGCTGCCATAGTAAGGTTTTCTTGTATCTGGCTGTATTACAATCTTTACTCTTCTCCATATACAACTTCTCATTGTTGTTATGTCATTTACACAATCTGGTTTAGCAGTGAAGGCTATTAGGCAGGAAAATGGCAATAGATATGTAATTACCAGCAATAAAATAATTTGGGTCTTGTTCTTAACTAGTTACTTTATTTACGCCTTTCACATTTGTTGATTGAATCTCTTGGGACTTCTTCAACAATCACTCACTATCCATTGAACTGGGAAAGATGTGTATCTACTATAGGTATTAGAGTAAATCATATTAAGAAAGTATAAGTTTCAAACATTTAAATTTATTTTTTTCATTCATAGATGTTTTTCCATTTTTAATTATTTTTATATTACATATCCATCCCAGTTCCCTCTCCCTCCCACCCTCTTTCCCTCTCTCCTGCCGCCCCATGCCCCATGACCATTCTTCCCTCCCATCCCCTCCCCAATCTACATGTAGCGTGATGCCTTCCAGGAGGGGTCATCTAAATCTGTCAAATCATTTGGCATAGAGACTAGGCCTTCTCTCCTGTCTATGTTAAGGGAATATCCCTCCATGAGGATTGTGCTCCCAAAGTCCTTTTGTTTACAAGGGATATATCCTGGTTCCAATGTCCGAGTTCCCTTTGACTGCCCAGGCCTTCTAACTGAGACTCATGTTCAGGGGGTCTGAGTCAGTCCAATGCTGGATTTCTAAGTATCAGTGTTGGGCCCATTAGCTCCTCCTTCTTAGGGTCAACTTTCTCTATGTGTTTCTGTAGCCTGGTCCTGTCCTCCCTCTCTGCATCTGGATTCGTGTTTGACTCAGTGTTTAGTTGTGGGTGTTTGACTCTGTTTCCATCAGCTATTATATGAACAATCCATGATGTTGGATAAGTTAGACTTCGATCTCATTATCAGGGAAAGGCATTTATGGTAGCCTTTCCACTGGTGCTCAAATTGTTAGTTGGGGTCACTGTAGGACGTCTGGACATTTCTCCAGGTTCAGTTTTCTCTTTGAAACTATAATGGCTCCTGCTTCTCTCTCTCTCTCTCCCTGTCTCTCTCGTTTCTCTTATCTATTGACCTTTGACTCAGTCTTTCTAGTCCCTTTCCCATCTGTGAGGATCCTCATATGAATCTCTTAGAATCCTCCTTGTATACTAGTTCCTTTGGCAGTGTGAATTATAGGCTGATGATCATTTGCTCTATGTCTAAAATCCATGTACGAGCGAGTACATACCATGTTCCTCTTTTGATTAATAGGTTACCTCATTCAGGATGATTTTTTCAATTTCCATCCACTTGCCTGGGAATTTCATGATTCCATGTTTTTTTTCCTCAGAGTAGGATTTCATTGTGTAAATGTGCCACATCGTCTTTATCCATTCTTCAGTTGAGGGGCATCTAGGTTGCTTCCAGATTTTTGCAATTACAAATAAGGCTGCTATGAACATCGTGGAACAGATGTCTTTGTTGTATGGATGTGTATCATTTGTATATATGCCTAAGAGTTGGATTGTCGGATCCTGTGGTAGACTGATTCCTATTTTCCTGAGGAACTGCCTGTTTGAGAGTTCTCCATTCATTTCTGTATCACATTTTTAATAGGGTTATTTGGTGTTTTGTTGACTAGTTTCTTGAGTTCTTTGTATATTTTGGAGATCAGCCCTCTGTCAGATGTCTTTGTATCTTTTCTGCACCTATACATGCAGGATCAGGACACATGTATCACCACGGCTCTGACCAGTACAAACCAGCTAACATGTCCCTTGGAGTTCTTTCCTTTGGCATCTCCAGATGTAGCTCACTTCATGCAGTATTTTTTACTACTCTTCATATTAGGTATGCAATTTAAGGTAAGCTATGTGAGTTGGAATTCTCATTGAGAAACTAGACTTTGTGTTTTATATTGTACCTCAGTGAGTATCACATCCAAAATGGTTGAATTGAATAGCGGATATAGCAGTAACCACTTGATGCTAGGCTGTGAGGAATGAGTTTTCCGATGGAATGTGTTTAGTTAAGTGCTTAGTCCAAAGTAATTTCTGGTCCACTCCAGTAATTCAGACAGGCCCCAATAAAGACACCAAGTGACCTGAAATACAAGTATCACATGAGGATAAACTGAGCAGTGACAATATATGCTTGAGGTTGGCCACATTTGTTTGAAGGTCACCTTGTACCTAAGGAAAATAAGCTCCTTTTCAAGAAGAGGCATTTTTCTTGTTGATCAGAATGCCATCTTCATTATTCACAAAGACTTTCTTCTAAAAACCTCAAGTCATGGATAAACAACTATATCCTCAAAACATCTTCCTGTAACTTTTGCATTCAGAACTTATATATGCAGTTACCTCAGGCTTCAGGACCCCAAGTACACTATATAGACCTCACCCTCAAATTGGTAGGTGCTACTTTCTCTGTCCAAATGGGAATCATATAGATGTAACACAAAATGGTAGAACCTAGGCTCTAAAGCTAAAGATATTTCAGTCAGCTTTGCAAAGTAATTACTGTCTGGACAAGAACAGCAATTTAATCTCTTTCAGGCCCAGTTGATTCAGCTTTAATACCTACAAAGCTTCTAGTTTGGTTTCTCAAAGAAAAGTACTTAATAGAGAATAGTAAATTCCCCTTGCTTTATAGATAATCAGCTCTCTGTCCACCTCCTTACCTCTCCATGCCGATGTTGAGTTAGCTATTCAAAATGATCAGGGTTCAGAACCAAGTTCTGCCCTTCTCTTTGGCCTCTTTCTCACAACCCAGTATAACAATGTCACCATACTGACATAACCACCTTGGACCATCTTCCACCTTATTTTCTGACTCCCTAGAATTTCCAGAAGACTTGACCTCCTGGACGTGCCATAAATGAAAGCTTCTAAATTTCCACATACTATAACTTGTTAAAACTCACATATTACTCACTAAGATGACTTTGATGTTTTTCTTGTTTCATTCTATTAACCTATGCACATGAAGGATGATCCACTACAAACAGAAAATGGATTATGTCATACCTCTGCCAGTCTACTCACAGAGCCCCAAACTACTGAAAGCAAAGGAAACATTATATTGTCCTATCAAGGTACCATGACATGAATTTGCAAAGCCTCTAGTTCTCTCCTGGGCTCATTCAAATCCATTCTGAGATCTGTCCTCTTCCTATCTATACATAGCAGGTTGTATCTGATGTTTCTGATGCTCAGAAGTACTGAAGCCTAGTCTTCTCTAGGCACACCTACTTGCTCACTAGTTCTGCCTAGTTCTTCAACTTTTTGTTATGCACCAGATATTCTGTATGAACCCTTATTACCCAATTGTCTGCATGTTTATTACCCATTCACATGGGAATCTCTTCTTCCTTTCTGTCATTTTCTCTACAGTACTAATCACCATCTAAAACATTACATGTTTGACTTATTAAATTATTACTTGAGTCTGTACCTACATATAAATTCCCTCCTTATATTCCCACAACGTTTGAAGCTGTCAAAAAGCTCTTTGGTAATTAGAATATTTTTGAATGGGATGTTCAATGTTTTATCCATCATCTGTTTGCTACTTAGTTTTACATTGCAAATGTTTGACATATATAAATTTAAAGAAGGAAAGATTTACTTTGTTTCATTTTCAAAAGTTTCAGTTTGTAGTCACTTAGTGCCCTTTCTATGAGTTTACAATGAGACAGAAAATCATGGCATAGAGGAAAAAGCAAGGTAGAACTTACTTCCTGGTGGCCAAGTAGAGAGAGCCAAGTAGGTCCTGGGGTAGCGTGAATATTTCCAAGCCATGTTCCCAGTAACTGAATTCCCCAGCAAAACCTCACCTTCTCTAATTTCCAGCATCTCCTCAAAAAGTATTATCAGCTGGGGTGGATTTCAAGACACAAGCCTGTGGAAGACTATGTACACATATGTAAATGTAGTGTCTGATTCTGTTGCTAAGCATTAATGCTTTATAAAACCCTCCAGCAAAGGCCTTGGTGAGGTGCCGCCTGCTGTATCTACAGGGTTAAGGTCTTCTGCTTAGGAGATTCAGAACTCTACTTACTGCTCTGTTGTTGGAGGACTCATGTTCCAGTGTATTTGCCGAGATTCATTTCTCTGAAGGAAATTCCAAACTCCTGATGTGGGGATGGGATATATTCTTTGCAGGGTAATATGGGAATTACCACGGCATAGGTTTGTCAGTGAAATGAGTAAAAGGGGGGGGGGGCGAGGGTAAGCCTGAAGATCATGTCTGAGGCAATATTCATGGAATACTCCAATGTCCTCTTTATTCACTTAATTCAGTAGAAGCGTAACCCAGGGATGGCATCTGGCAAGAGGAAACAGGAATCTCTTCAACTTCCTCATGGACAACTGATGACTGGCTTTCTACATAGACAGAGAAAAAGACATGGAAGCCCTAAGTTTTCTCTTCCAAAAGAGAAGATGTAGGCTAACGAGGCACACAAACATTCCTTCAAGACTCTTTACTTGACTTCTCTTCTTCCCACCACAACAGATGACAACTCTCATTGTCTCTTTAATACTCACTGATTTATTTCCTGAGCCTGGCACCCAGTAGGGATGCAGTAATGATTGCAGAATAAATGCACAATTAAACAATGAACATGAGCATAAAAGCAGAGATGAAATCATACTTACTTAAAGACAAACTGTCTCCAGATATGTTCAAAGTGGCTTTGAAAGGAGGAGAAAACAAAAGTTACAGTATCATTTGAGAAGAGCAGCAGACAGGAGCCAAGTTCAGAGTTTGCTTTTGAGCAAAAATCTGTACCCATGAAAGCTTATTCAAGAAGTACAAAGATGGATTCTGACAAGCTAAGAAATAAAAGAAGGAGAGACACACACGTTTTCTGTTTTCTTAGTTCTGTCAAATGATCTCTTCCTTATTGTCATTACTGACTCACATAAATATGATTTCATCTTGATAAAGGAGCATCCCAGAGATTACTATTTGATCCTCATGCTTTCTAAGTATTTTGTTCAATTAGTAGAGAACTATCAAGCCCCCACAATGACCAAGGAATGAATAGGGTAGAGAAGGAATTTACTCTCTATTATGAGAGGAAAGAGAAACCAATAGGTATATCCCAAGATTAATGAGTATACTGTGGTCTAAGCTCCTGGAATGCGATTTCTCCCTCCAAACAACAAAGAGTAGAGGCAGAGAGATTTTCAACAGGAAAGACCAAGTATTACTCAAATAAGAATAGAACTAAAAATTAAATTAAAAGTAGGAGCCTTACTACCAAATTTCTCTCCCAATGTATTTGGACAGAATGTGGAAGAAATTGAAAAAGCAGAGATCAAGAAGACCTCTAGGAAAGTGATATTAAAATAGTCTACAGTCTGTGTTAATGTGATATTTCTCTCATGTATACACCCTCAAATGCACATATCAGGCTCATGACTTGACCTTAGATAGTTTCATATACTGTGAAGTAATGACCGCTGGCTCAAATAACATTTAAGAAGAGGGTCTTGTGAAATGGCTCAGTGGGTAAGAGTATTTGGTCCAAAACGAAGATGATTAATAATCCTCAGCACCCACTTAAAAAGCCAGGCATAAATGCATATACTTCAGCATTGAGAAGCAGAGAGACAGATGTGGTGAGCTCTGGCCACATATCCTAAAAAAGGCAGTTTTCATATTCAAAAAAGATCCATTTTCAAGACAATAAAGGAGAATATTGTAGAAATCAATTGATGTCCTGTTGTGAACTCCATGTGTGTATGAACAGGTGTGTCTATCTGTACACTTGTGTTCATGTACCTCACACATTTACAGATATAATAAAAACCTAACCAGACTAGAAGAGAAAGCTACAAATCCAGCTTTACATACATGCTTAAAATATTAATGCATAGTACTACTGACAGCAAACCAAGAAAATGGTTCAAACTTTCCAAAACCCATAGTCTTTTTTACTACCTCCCAGATGTTCTCAGCAATAAAGGCATCATTTGTTACAAAAAAGAAGAAGACAAGGAGGGAGAGGAGGAAGAGGAGGAGTTGAAGGACGAAGAGGAAGCAGCAGCAGCTTCGTATGTGCATATCTCTACATATCTATATCAACATTTGGGAACTGGAATGGAAGGGATCAAGTGGGGATGAAAAAAAAAGTGACAATGGAGAGATACAAAAGGATACAGTAAAATCAAAGACCATATGAAGGGCAGTATAGAAGCACAAAACAGAAGAAACATCCTAAAATACATGAAGCCAAAGAATGGCTATATATTCTCAACAAATGAAGCCTCCATTACCATGAATGTGTTACATCTAACTGTGCTGTTGGCCCCACGGGAAGCCACACACAACCCAAACTGTTGTCAAGATTATAGGTTGCTCTTCCCATCATGACAGCTGGACCCTACTGAACATTTACACATAGAGCTACTGCCACCATAGAGCCTTCACCCCAATGAGCTAATGACTTTGGTGCATGAAAGTACTGAAAATATTCTGCAAACTACCCAATGAGAAATATAGACATCAACCCGGCTACAAACCATTTGATCAATAATGGTGTCCTGCCTTCAAACAATGTAAGTACAATGGTGGTACAAAATTTGTGGGGGTAACTAATCTAAACTATATCTGATTTGACTTAAGGTCCTCCTCACAAGGTGGAACCCATATGTGGTACTGCCTGAGTAACCAGGAATCTGAGACTAGACAGCCCAGAGACTGCGGGTAAAAGCAAACACTACTGTTCTCCTGAAAGAACATGACAAAATGACTCCTGGGGACAATTCGTTCTACTCATTGATCAGTGCCTTTCTCAGCTATTATCAGAGAAATTTTTTCCTGAAGCATATGGGAACAAACCCAAATGTGCAGAGAGTGTGAGATCTTGTAACACTTAGCGCTGGATATGATATCAAATCCCAGGGCTCAGAGAACCCTGCAGAAAAAGAGGGGCACATAATGTCAAAGCCAGAGCAGAGGGAGGGAGAACACCAATGATACAAGGCCTCTAAATCAAGACAATGGACTCATATGTGAACCACAGAGACTATGGCAGCATGCACACAGCCTGCACAATGTCTGATTGATAGAGTCGAGCTGAAAAGTGAAATAGACACCTTCCCTATCCCATCCCATCACTAACCCAGCCACTACCAACAATTGATGAACACTTGTAACTGAAGGTTTGGTGTTCTCCAAGGGAATCCCACTAGAGAAACCACACTTAATGCCAAGCACTAGTTGACCAAGAGGAAACAAACTCAGTGGATGATACTTTTCTCATAACAGCCCTGTATCCAGGGCTGTTATTTGTTTGTTTTCTATTTTTATACTTTTTCTATTTGCTATGGTTTCCCTTTTGTATGAAATCCCTGAGTGTGTGACCAATTGAGTCTATGCACCTTTGTCACCTGAGCATTTTCTTGTGCTCTCTTCCTTATGTTTGATTTTATTGTCCTATTCAAATATGACAGTTTCTGTTCTATCTTGTTGTGCTATTTTTAATTTAATTATTATCCCTCAGAAGACTGTTTTCTTTCTAAGAGAGATGATAAGGTGGTAGATCTCGATGAAAGTGTAGATGGCAAGGAATTGGTAAGAGCACAAGGAGGGGAAACCACAACCAGAATATAGTATATGTGAAAAAATAAAAAAATCATAATAATTTATCAATACAAGGAAAAATTAAAATTTAAAAATATACATAGAAAAAGCATATCAACATTTGATCATCTGCACTCGTACAGCCATTTTGCAGATCAGTATGGCGGTTCCTCAAAAAATAGGTATTAGTTAACCACATGACCCAGAAATCCCTCTCTTAGGCATATAGCCAAATGATCCGCATCCATGCAACAAAGACATGTGCTCAACTAAATCATAGCAGCATTATTTGTAATAGCAAGAACCTGGAAGCAACCTAGATGCCCCTCAACTGAAGAATGGATAAAGAAGTTGTGGCACATCTACACAATGGAATACTACTCTGCAAAAAAAAAAAAAAAAAATGGAATCTTGAAACTTGTAGGCTAGTGGATGGTACTGAAAGAAACCATCCTGAATGAGTTAACCCAGTCACAAAAATAAGAACATGGTATGTACTTGCTCATATATGGATTTTAGACCTAGAGCATAGGATCAGCAGCCTATAATTCACACCAACAGAGTAACTAGGATACAAGGAGTATTCTAAGAGATTCATATAAAATCCTTTACATAAGGGGGGAAGGGACGAGTCCCCCAGAGCACATGGGAAGTGGGGGGGCAGTGAATGGAGAGAGATGTAGGAGAAAGAGAAGGGGAGGAGAGGAAACATGTGCGACAAGGAAGATTGAGTAAAGGTAGGAATTGAAGACAGAAGAAAGAGAGAGAGAGACAGAGAGACCCACACAGAGAGAGATAGAGAAAAAAAACATAAAAGAGGGAGCCATTATTGGTTGAAGAGTAAACTGAAACTAAACAAAGGTCTAGGGATCTATAAGACTGACCCCCAACTAACAATTTGAGCAACCGTGGAAAGGCAACCATAAATGCTCTTCCCAGATAGTGAGATCAACAACTAACTTATCCACCATCATGGACCCATCATCTAGTACCTGTCAGAAACAGAAGCAAACACCCATAACTAAACACTGAGTTGTACTAGAATCCAGATGCAGAGGGAGAGGACAAGAACAGGTTGCAGAAACACATAGAACTGCTGACGTGAACAAGGAGGATCTAATGGGCTCCCAGACTGATAGATGGGAATCTAGCATGGGACTGACTGAGGCCCCCCTGAATATGGGTCTCAGCTAGAAGGATTGAGCAGTCTAAGGGACCTCAGTCAGTGGAACCAGGGTGTATTCCTAGTGCACAAATAGACCTTGTGGACACATCCCCCATGGATGGATACTGACTGAACCTAGAGACAGAAGAGAACTCCTAGTCCCTACTTCAAACGACTTGACAGATCTACAGGACCGCACCTGGATGGCATTGCACTACCTGTGGAATTGGGGTGGGGGAATGGGATGGGAGGTTGGTCAAGGTGCACATGAGGGGGCAGAGAGTGTAAGAGGGAGGAAAGGTAGGAGGAAGGGAGGGAGGGAAGGAGAGGGAACTGTGATCTACATTTAAAAATTATACATAATTATTTGCTAACTATGAAGTCTCCTAAACTTGGTTTTTCTATGAACATGCATTCGGTCTCTTCAGTTTCTAAAGTAAAGCAATATTTAGTTTTGCTTAACTACTTTGAAATTAGAACTGACTTTCATTTTTGTGATTTCTTATTGACACTATCATTAAGCTCATATCCAGACTATCGCTCAATGGCATGTGCTTGCCTGCCACATAGAAGGCTCTAAAGTCAATCCCAACATCAACATTAAAAGCAAACTAACACTGGCTGAGAAAATGGCTCAATGAGTTAAACTGCTTGACTTGCAAACCTAGTCATCTGAGTTCAACCCCTGCTATTGAAAGTGGAAGGAGAGAATTGACCTCAAAATTTTTCTGATGCTCGCATGCATACTATGGTATATACATGTATACAAACACACACACACACACACACACACACACACACACACACACACACACACAGAGATCATGGTCAGGAGTTCTGCTATGTCGGTTGCAAATGTGATGTCAGTGTCTAGGACAATTACTCTCTCTAGTTTGGCAGGAAGAGTCTGGTCAGAACCCACTTCATCAGTCCATAAAGCCCAGAGTAGAGTTTGTTGGGTATTCAGGACACTTCAGACTAGACAGGACAAAATATAAAGAAAAAAGTAGAGTGTTGTGCCCACCCTCGACCATCAAGGAATACGCAACTCAGGGGAGATCTTCTTCTAGCAGTTTAATCAGGATTCTTGAACAAGCTTCTTCTTCTAACACCAGGGAAATGCCATGTGCATCCTGCAGATAGGCTGCTTTTATATGGAAGCAAGCAAGCTGAACAGGCTTAGCCAAATAAGGACTTGGTTACCACAGAGAGAGCTCACCATCGGGAAGGTGGAAGGCGGAAGCCAGTGCCATCTTTAAGGCCTGGCACTTCGCAGCTCTCTACAGTAGAGAAGGAGGGAGGGAGGAGAAGGAAATACAGGGGGAAGAATATGGGTAAAGAGAGGGGGAGGGATAGGGGAAAGAGAGGAGAGACATGGTAAAATAAGAAAAAGGGGAAAACAGCCATGTGGATTCATTGCTTAAACATTAAAAACCATGCTGAGAAAGAAACATTATCCAATTTTACAAACTTTTTAAATAAATAAATGAATTTTCTTTAAATATTTATTCATATAACTTTGCCACATTAAGTTTTTTTCTGGGAATAAAAATGTATTTGAATCAATGCAGGCATAAAATCCTAGTTGTGATGTAATTATTAAATGTAAATTCTATGATGACTTTTGAAAAGACTTTATTATTATTAGGGAAATTATATAGGTCCAGGGAAGAAAATAAGTATATGAAAACAAAACAACCCCCCCAAAAAACAAAACAAAACAACAACAAGGTAGCACCTCATTTTTTTATAGGTAGAATCATTTCTTTTATTCACTACATTTAGGTGCCATTAAACATCACTACATGTTTTGGTGACTATATAACCTGGAGAAACTGCAGAACCCAGAAAAAATGGACAACAGTGTGGAAAGCAAGGGAGGGAAATAGCAAGGCATAACCACATAGAATTAAACCCTGGTCAGAGTAAAGCATAATACCTCACAGGTCATAGGGGCAAAATTGAAAGTTGGGTCAGGTGAATGGAGGGCATTAAAGGAGAACAGTAACCATCCAAACATCAACCCCACTTTACAGCAGGTATTATGTAAATCTGTGGTTGGGATTGCTAGAGGAGGAGCTGGCAAGATAGCTCAGAATAAAGTATTTCCTGTACCATCAGGAGGACCAGAGTTTGGACAATAATAAACAACACAAAAGGAAGGAAATAGACCCTATGCAAACACTCATCCCACAACATCCAACAGAAGCAGAGTACCTGGCAGAGGCACTTGCCACAGTGGATAAATGACAAAGGGTCTACATAATAATGAACACATTACCCTCATTGTAGTGGACAGAACAGTATTCCTATAGTGACTGTTAGTAATTCTAAGCACATGTGGCAGGAGCTTTAATTAGCAATAATCCAATTGAATCCAAGATTTCTATATATGGCACATATATAAGGGAGCAGAAATAATCGCAACTGACAAGTTCCTTCTCAAGTGGTTGATGGAGGTCACTATGAGTTAGAAACTCACCTTGCTGAAGCTATGACACTCTGGGTATTCATGGGAACTAAATGGCATTTCCTCAAAGCTCTCTAGCTGACTTGAGCATACTGAATATTCGGTAGCCCTGTAAAAATAACCTAGAAAACCTGAGTTAGTGTAGTGATATGAGTTTGAGGACACTCCTGATTTATCTTCAAAAGTCAAAAATCCCAAGCCAGGAAATGAAGGACAGTGGTGTGTCAGTCATAATGTCAAGTTTTTGGACTTTGACAGGTAATACACAGGCAGTTGAGGAGGCTGGTTTGGGCAGGAAAGGCTGTCCACTTCTCATTTGGAAATGCTGATTTTCAGTAGTCTCTAGGCTACTGCAGTAATGATAGCAGGGACAAATGTATTATCCTTCACTGAGCGTCAGAGATTGGGGGAGAGTTTGCTACCATATTAAACTCCATAGAAGCATTCCATCAGTTGTAGTTAGCCATAGTACCCAAAGCCTGAACTAATACCTTCCATGTTCCTTTTCCCTGCAGAACTTCTACATTTCTGGGTTCCTGTAAGGTCAGAGGAGAACTCTCTATCCATATAAACAGCTTAATGAACCAGCAAGCCAGGAATATGTGCACTATTGTGCATGTGAGTGTTTGACTGTGGAGAGTACAGTACAATGTCAGGTATCATCTTTAAGAATGTCTTCCATGCCTTTTGAGTCAATGTCTCTTTGGCTTGAAGCTCATCAATTGGGCTAGGCTAACTGACCAGTGAACCCCAAACCTCTGCCTTTATTACAAGAATACACAAGTATGCCTACACAACCATCTCTAGCATGGTTCCAGAGATCAAATCACATCCTCCTGCTTAAAAGCCAAATAATTCATAGGCAGAACAGTTCTCCCCAGCAAGGAAGACACTGATTTCTAAATATATTAATTATTTAAGTGTGTGTATATTTGTATACATTATAGTGTACATGTGGTAGTGGGAGGGTAACTTATGCAAATTTCTCATCTCATATTACAATGTAAATCTCAGGGATCAAACTAAGGTTTTTAGGACTAAGCAGCAAAGACTTTAAATGCTACAGCTATTTGATCGTCTCAGGAAACCATTTTTCTTCCTTCTCCTCTGCCTTCTTCCTTTTCTGCTTTGTAAGTTAATTACATTTAGGCATCACTAGCTTTTAAATGTTTAAATAACCCTGGGCCTTAATTTTCTCACCTGTAAAATAAAATCACTCCATTATAACAACAAAGTAACTGTATTTATAGTCTGTAAGCTTTCTCTCACTACTAAGGAAATATTTACTCGTGAAAAATAGTTTCCTTACCAATTTGAACCTATTTCTCTAAATGAAAAATCACACTGACACTGCAAGTGTGGATAAAAATATGTGGTCAGTTTTACAATAGAGTATTACTCGACTATTAAAAAGAAAAAAAAATGACACCAGGAAATTTTCTTGCAATGGGATGAAACATAAAAAAAAAAAAAAAAAAAAAAAAAAAAAAAAAGAAAATAAATCCTAAATAAGGCAGCCCAGACCCAGAAGACTAACATGTTATGTACCCACTCATACTGGATATTATTTTTTAAATAAAGGATAACCATGTACAATCCACAGACCAAGTGCAGTTAGATAAAGGGCAGGGATGGCACAAGGATATCCCTGGGAAGGTGAACTAGAATAGATTTTGTGGGTGGATTGGGAGCAGGTTGAGAGAGAGACTGATGGAAACAGTACAAGGGGCAGAACTGGAATAGGTGAGTGTTTGGGGATTAGGAGACAATGTTGAAACTTTCATGAGCATGAGCCTTGTGCACACTCCTTGTAATGGATTATATGGAGCCTGTACTGGCTATGTTCTGTAGTCAGACTAGGCTCCCAGTAGCAGGTCTGAGACACCAACCTAGTCAAAACAAAACAAAACACTAACAACAACAAGAACAACAAAAAAGAAAAACCCTGAATACCCATAACCTGTCTTGCCTGTAACATGCACTGGGGTAGTGGTGGGTGGTCCAGAGCTTGTAGGAGTATGGATGACTGTTCTCACTTCAGACCCGAGCCACTAGAGGGAGCTCTTCCCCAATCCTGCCTGAATGGCCAGATCCAGATGCTGGAAGGTGAAGAAGGAAATATGGACTAAAGGAGGTGGTTGGTGGGAGGGTGGGAGGGAGGGAGGGCAGGAGGAATAAGAGTGAAATTACTCCTAGTGATATTCTGCTATACACATAGATTGAGGCCTAGCCTAATCACCATCAGACAGGCTTCCTCCACCTGATGGGAGCAGAAATGACACCTACAGTAAATATGAGGCAGAGCTCAGGACCCCCGTCCCCTCAAGGAGAAGAGTGGAGAAAGGATTGTAGGAGCCAGAGGGATGAAGGACACCAAGAGAACACAGCATACAGAATGAACTATTAGGAATCACGGGGGCTCAGAACAGAGACTAAAGTAACCACAGAGCCTACAAGGGTCTGTGCTAGGCCCTAGCAATATATGCTGTATTTGTTTACCCTGGGGATTTTGTTGAACTACTAAAATTTGGAGTAAGGTGTCTATTACTTTTTTACCTGCTCGTGAAACCGACTTGTTGCTACAGGGTTACCTTGTTATTTCTTGATGTGAGTGTTTATGGGTAGTATAATTGCATCTTGTTATGATGTGTTCAGTTGATATTACTGGGAGATCTGCTCTTTTCTGAGGGAAACAGAGGCAGTAGATCTATGGGAGAGATAAGCAAAAGGGAACTGGGGGAAGGGGAGAGGTAGAGTCTGTGGTTGGGATATAATGTATGACAGAAGAATAAAGAAAAAGAAAAATGTTTTGACACATAGAAAAGTCATTTAAGTTCTGGGTGGTTGTTCTGGCAGTGTTCTGGTTCTGTGTAAAACCACCTGAGCAGGAACTCCATCATGCAGTCATCGGGTGGGGGCACCTGAAGAGGCTTGTGAGAACCAGCTAGGGAGTCCTCTGAGATGAATTCCAAAACCTGTGTTCCTCACAACCACTCTGGAAAATTTACCTTCTTTGACTCAATCTCCTGACTCACAAAACAGGGGGAACTAAGTGATAGACATGACACACAATTGAGAGAAGCATTCAATGAGGAAGGAGAACAAAAGTGGCCAGCAGAATGTGTGCCACAAGATATGGGACAAAGATGAGCTTTTAAATATCAATCAATACATTCTGAAGAGCAGCTGGCCTTGAGTCTAGCCATGGCTAACTAGGTGGTCTCTTTGGCAGAGTGGCTAGAATTTTGGGTATATCAGTTAGATGATGACATACTTATAGTACACCCTCTCCAGTGTGTGAACATCCTGGTGCTTCATGGTAGCATGAGTAGGTATGCTCCTTCTACCTACAGTGAGAGCAACAGAAGTGGCAAGACCCATATTTATTTCTCCTTGCTATTAAAAAGGAACATTAGGAGGTTTGGGAAATGGCTTAGTCTAAGAGCTATACATATAATACATATGAGAACCCGAGTTTAATTTTTAAGAATTTGATAAAAATCTGATGAGACACTATACATCATGAGGCACAGACTGAACATTTCCTGAGGCTCAATATCTCCTTGTTCTAACTGAAATCAGTCACATCCAAGATCAATGTGAAATGTTCTTAAAAATAACATATAAAGTGGCTGAGGAAGATCTTTAAAGTGAATTTCAGCCCTCCGCTGACACATGTACATACTCCTGTACACACACGTAAATATACCGCATTTTAGGGACAGCTTATGAGTTCCTGGGGCTAAGGAGAAGCCAGAGGCCAATATCATTGATCTGAGGTATCGACACCATCATTGCATAGTGTCACTGTATGAGACACACCCTCCACATACAGGAATAGCTATTTATCATTTCACCTGGTGTTTGTATAACAGAATTTTGGAATACATCTGCCAGATGGACTCTTTGTAAAATTATGTACTACTGGAATCTCTAGTCACCAGAGTCTGGGATTGGGCTTAAAAATCTGCATGCTAATAGAAAGACTCTGTTTCTCAAAACTGGGTGACTCCAGAGGCTGTACAAGTATCAAAATGGCAGCTGCCCTTTCCAGAGTCCACGAGAGATGTGGAAGTCATTATGTTTACATGTAGCAGAGCAGGCCTCAGAAGAGCACGGTACCATTTCTTCACTCTTTCTCTACAACCACACGGGTGCTGTGTGGAAAGGGTATGGACAGTACATTCTAGACGGTTTAATGGTAGCCATTTGGTAATAACCTCCCACATCTGTAATTACAGAATACAATGAACTCTGCTGGTATAAATGATAAGTGGGTGCACAGCATCCATCTGATAGAATGACAATTAAAAGGAGGGGGGAGAATATGGACACAATCAGATGGAAATGTCCAGAGGAGATTAACTTTCAATTTGGTCTGCAAAACAAGTAGGAAGCAGAATTTCTCAAATACCTAAAGGGAAAAAGATAGAAGAGGTGTCCATATATATAAACAGACTGCCAAGCATGTGCACACACTATGCACACCTGACTGTATGTGTTTTTGTGAAATAAATATAGCCTGAAATCTTTCTAATATTTATGATTACTCTATGCACTCATGTGTACCACCATGTGCATATGAATGCTAAAGGTGAACTTGTGAAGTCAGTTTTCATTCCCTGTTTAGATGTGCCTATTCTTGTGAAGTCAGCTATAGGTTCAAAGGTAGGTTCAAAGGTTGGAATTGAAGGAGGTTCATATCGAAAGAGCAGAAGGTTGCAAAGTATGTATAGCCTACTAAAGAGAATGGGGAAATCCCTTAGAGTGGAAAAATAAAAGAGTTTTTAATACGAGATTGATCCAATCTCAGATGTGTTTTAGGAATGCATGATATATGGAGGTTGGAGTAGGAGAAGGCAACTTCAAAGCAATAGAAGGATCATAAGGGTTTATTATCCGGGGGTAATATAGCCAAAAATTCAAGTTCTGGTGCTCATTCTAGATTCATTAGGTCTGGAGGAGGGTTCAAGAGTCTGGAGTTTTCTGTCAGCATTTGCAGGTCATTCTAAACTCCACAGATTATAACTGAAGTAACATTAAAAACAAACGACATCCCAACATCAACACTTCTCCATGTCTCCTTGGCTAGTTTTCTCATGTAGCTCCCAATTAGCTCATTTCCAAGAAACATTCATAGACATCTCTGAGCAACAGTGACCACTGACAGCTGACAGTTTCCTGAGAGTACAAGGATAGAAGATCTTTCTCGATATAAGTAAAGACCTGACTATTTTGAGAGAGCCAAACATGGGAGTTGCTTCCACATCTCTTGTGATATTGGAAACTTAGAAATTCTGTTCCCATATACATAGCCAAAGTTGTAGTGATGTACTTAACCAACATTAGCTGCAGTGCTGAATTCTAGGACTCCCATCTCCCAACATCAGCATCTCTGAAAGAAAGTTTGCAGAAACTGAAAGCTGGTCTGTATAGGTAGTAACGCATCAAGGGAAACTTGTTTAGTGTGTGATCATAACCTAACTAACATACTTGCCTTATTCCACTGAAAAAGCCACAGAAACCTACTTACAAATCACCTCTGTGAATACAAGTTACTGTGGAAGGACAGAAGCTCAGTGAGGCAGAGGAACATGATCCCAGCCAGATCTACCTACAGGAGAAGAACCCCATCCCATCTTTGCAGTACCTTCCTTTCATCATATCACATCTCAGAAGCAGATTCTGTTTAGATGCATGTAACTTAAGGAGACTGTCCACTGGAGCATTCCCTGACTACTTGCACACTCTTCAGAATGTCACACTCTGAAATGAAACTCGTCTCACCATCAAGCGTTCTTATTTGTGAACCGGGCTGTTGTAGCAATTTAGTTTCCTGAAATATTACTGCCTTAACAACTATTAGATTTTTCAGTGCACTGAGGGAAAAATGACATTAGACCCCACATCGTGTGAAATTAATAATGTTTGAAATTTCAGTAATTGATATAGTTTCAATATATACTTATATATGTATACTTAAAACTGAGCTGTAAACAGAGAGAACAGTCTGGGAAGAGTTTAAAAGTTAAACAATACAGCAACACAAACAATGCTGTCTAAAAGGACATGTACTCAGCTCAGTTAGTAGAGTACTTACCTAACATGCAGGAAGCTCTAGGAATAATGCACACCCACCACCAGCCTACGAGATATAAATAGTGGCTCATTCCTGCAATACCAGAATTGGCGAAGTAGAGGCAGGAAGGCCCAAAGTTCCAGGAAGTCTTGAGTTATACAATAAGTTTGTGGCCAGTCTAGGCTACAAGAGCCCGTGTCACACAAATACCCAAAGAAAGAAATCCACTGCTTACTGTGTACCTTACCTACCAATGGGTAATGGACTGTTGAACTAGATTCAGCATGCTTTCAACCAACACTCAGTTGGGTCTTTGGGATTCTGCTCTAAGGGAGGAATGACAGTTTCTTGACACCTAAGAATATTTCAGGAGATGATGGCTCACCTGGAGTGGTATGGTACTTCTAAGATATAGTTCTAGTTCTAATTCAGGCACATAGTCTTTGGTCAGTCTACATCAGAGTTTTCTTTAATCACAAGAGTGGAGAGGCCTGACATGCCATGTGATCTATGGACAAGAGTGTAGCCAACAGAGAAAGTGCTCTAGTTAAATTGCCTTCAGCAATGTGAACTTTATCTTGTACCCATGTTTAATTTTCTAAATTACAGTGCCAACAGAACAAACAGATTGTGTATCCGTATGCCTGTGATTATGTCTACTTCTGATATATAACTCACTTTTAAAATTATACTTACCTCTTACTATGAATAAAGATAATTACCTTTACCTGAAGGGAGAGAAGTGGGGGTAGGGGTGGGTATTTTCTCAGGTTCTTGGAGAGCATCAGAAGGGCAGAGACTGCATCTTCTGAAGCAGGACCGTTTCAGGGGTTCTTTACTATTAGCTGTATAAGTTGTTCACTAAAAAACTGTTTATCATTTATCTTTGGTCTAATGAACTCATTAATAACCCACATTCACATGGAGGTAGAAAAAATAAGTTATTCCAATGGTTTGAAATTAAAATCCTATTGAAGAATGTAGTTATTGAATTAGTAGGAAAACTAACTCCTTATGACTGGACAGATCATTTCAAAAAAAAAAGCTGAGAACTGATCTCTGTTAGATTACAGCACACTGACTTAGCCCTGACAGGGAGGTGGGGGAAGTAAACACAGCAAAGTCACAGCACAGAACTACACAGATGTGTTTGTCATTATGGATTTAATCACAAGAAAGCAACTTCTCTGTCCTGGGGTCATCTGCTGAATATTATTCTCATCCAACTTCTCCTTTTTAGTTGTCCCTCAACTCACTTGGAAGGACCACAAATTAAAGGGCAGCCATGTATGTGAACACCAGACACATGAGTGGTTAAGGGAAAAAACCCTAGTTGCCACTTGGTTAATTTCTGGTTGTTTTAAATTTGTTTTCTTTCACAACACATGGAAAGCAAATCTCTCTCATGTGGCAGTCTGAATTTCTTCATCTCACTGACAAAATGACCCTCCTCAGTGGTCACTCATGAAAAGAGTATAACTTCATTCTATTCATGCAAGACATGCAACTAACATTAACCAAAAAAACTTCAAATATTTTGATCCCGACATTGAGGCTTTTTTTCCAAACTAGTTAGAATATGGTTATATTGACATCCACCCTCCATTACAGGCCCTTACTATTTATATTATGGTTGGTAAGAAATCCAGATATTGAGTATAGCTAAGTGTCTATGTAGGGAATTTACCATCCCAGAGAGTGCAAAAAGGAAAAGAATATCATCCCTAGATAGTAAAGTAATAAAACATAGCTGTGAGTGTAGCTCATGTTAAAACACACATGGTTCTTGATCCTTTCTGTAGCGCACACACACACACACACACACACACACACACACACACACACACACACACACGGCCAAACAGACAAGTAAAATAGGAAAAATAATTCTATTGTTCCTTCATTTCACTTAAATTTGTTCATTTGACTGATAAAATAAAAATAATAAATCAAATTCTTATGATCTGATTCATTAGGCCTTGAGATAGCCTTGTGGGTAAAGATGCTTGCTGTCAAAGCTAAAGGCCTAAGTTAAGTCTTCTAGACTTACACAATTCAAAATTAGTAGGGAACAATTCAAATCCTAATTTGGCCTCTGACCATATGTTTACAATGGCAAGGGTTCATCTGCCCACACAGACACTGACAAATAAATAATTAAAATTGTAGAAAGAGTTCACTTAATTCTTCAAGACAATATCTAAACATTTGCTGTGCTCGCAAGTTTTGTATATCAGTGAAAGAATTCCAAAGGTGGAGTGTTCCTAGGACTCAGGAGACCATCTAAAAAGAAGAGGATCTTCTTGTGTTTATGTGAACATTGACGTCACATTTGAGAAGTGTTTGTTAAATAAGAGACACTATTGTGAAGCAATTTGCAAATATTACGCCCCCTCTACACAATAATCCTGAAGCACACACCAAGGAAATAACAGAATTATGAAGAGTTTTGAAGAATTATTGGAGCTGGATTTGAAAAGTCATATGTGCTTCAATGTGTAGCTCTTGATGTTTGTGGAAACTGATTCAAATAAGATGTTCAAGTGAACACTGAGAAGTGAAAACAATAAAGAAGTTAGTAGTGCAATTCTTGGGATGGAGTAACAGATTGGAGATGGTAATTCAAAGCAGAAAATATGGAGGTCAACAGAGCTTGTATTTTAACGTAAATGAATACTCCCTCGGGGTAATACCAAAAAGTACTAATAAAGAATAACTTTTTGTGGTATATATCATCATGGCTCCATCTCCAAAGTAAAGGATTATAACAGCTATTGAAAATCTATTAAGAACCAATCAGGAGTGTGGCAGGCTTTTAATCCCAGCCTTTGAGGCTGGGGTATGCGGATCTCTATGAGTCCAAGACCTGCCTGGTGTATAAGAGCCGGTTCCCAGGCAGCCTCTGAAAAACCTGTTCCAAGAAAAAAAAAAAAAAAAAAAAAAAAAAAAATTCTACTAAGAAAACTATGAAAATGAGTCATCAAGAATGAAACCAGATCCAAATTATAAAGGATCTCAGTCTGTTCTTCACTACCTTGCCAATATGCCATGTTGACATTTTCTGCTTAGTGTATTTGAACAGTGTCACTACTGGCCTACAGCACACATGCACTGGAGTTTCAGGCTTCTTCTCCATGTAAGAAAGCTTAGTTGGGGCCAAAACCCAACTCCAGTCAGCTCTGTCCTAAAACCACATGGCCCAAAGTGATAAACTAAATTTGGGCAAGTACAGGTGGTACCTAGTTTTGCAACTTGGTGTGGTTCAGTGAGCACAGCAAACACAGGTAGCTCCCAGAACTTCCTTGAGGGCAATTAATACTTATCAGTTGATCTTCTGTTCAATCACCCTGAAGGTAACAACTGGGGAAATGAACTGACACATCAGCTCTAACTTCCAATTTAGGGAAAAACAAACCAAATTTCTGATGCTTAAAAACTTTAGATGGTCTGTTTTATTTGTTTGTTTGTTTTTGTTTTCTTTTCCAACATACTTTGCCAAGTTCCTACATAGTTTTCTTGGAGGAAATTCAAAGCAGTCATTACTTGGAAGCACATGGAGCAATGAAATGAGATCTGACACTGAAAAATAAAAAGACATTTCAGAGCAGTGACTCTCAGGTCCTACATTTGAGATACACAAAAGCATCAGCTTATTTCATGAGGCCTACAAATAGGATGCTAAATAGGGCAGTGCTGAGCAGAATGTCTCCATCTCCAGGAATTAGCACACACACACACACACACACACACACACACACACACACACACACACACACACACCCACCCACCCACCCACCCACCTACCTACCTGCTATTAATTCCGAGTCAAGAAAGGATATTTCTTAGGAGTCAAGTGGTATAACTGGGCTGATCACAGTGAGTTCGAAGTGTGAATGCGTCATCGTCTCTTACGTCAGAGGCCGTTTTCTGACACTGATTATGACGGAGGACGACATCTCTGCGTAGGAGCGTTTCCCCCTAGCTACTACAGTGTGGCTTTTGGACTGGAGAGGATAGGACAGAGCGTGATAGTAGCTGTAACTTGGGGGCTGAGCTTTCACTCTGGGGCTGTGCCAGCCCTCGGAGTGTAGGGCTGTAGCCCCAAAGTTGGTGCTTCAGCTTTTAGTGTTCCATAGGGGAGTGTTTTTTTTTGTTTGTTTTGTTTTTTGTTTTTTTTTTTTGTTTTTTTGACTTGATAGGACAGAGTGCGATAGTAGCTGGGGATAGGGGGCTGAGCTTTCACTCCGGGGCTGTGCCGCAGGCCTCGGAGTGTAGGCCTGCAGCCCCACACTGGGTGCTTTAGGTTTTCTTGCTCCAGCTCTCCAGGACTCTGGTGCTGGAGGTCAGAGTGCCAGCGTTGACGCGTCAACTGAGATAAGGAGGTGGAGAGGGCAGTGGTGCCAGCCGGCCCCAGAAGCCTTCCCTTTCCCAGTGTCCCACTGACTGTGCTCTGCTCTGCTGCTGTCCATCTGTCCAGCTGCAAGGCCCCCCATGGTGGGCACAGGGATGGCGGTGCCTCGTACTGCCACCGTGGTGTGCCCATGGAGGATTTTTTGAGCTGCTGCCAGTTCTAATTATCTTCATGTTCTGTGAATTTAAAGTAAGTAGTGCCATGCTCATGGTTCATTTGCCCATGAATAAAAATGCTCTATGGAGGTTCTAAATGAAATAAGGATTTTGGTCATTTTCATCATGTTGGCTGTTTGGGGAGAAAATACACAAAATTAATCCACAGTTGAAGTCTATTGCCTATAGAAGTACACATGCAAAATAAGGGAAGGGAGTGATTGTTTTTCCTTGGGTTGCTGGCAAAGTCTTTAGACTGAGCAAATAAGTTTCAGTAGATGAGGTGTGAAAACAGCATACACAGGAGCTCACAGCATAAGTGAGCCAAGGGCCTGATGTGACATGATGCTTACTGTAGACCAGTGGGTCTCAAGGATTGCTGTGGGGTGTGAGATCCAGCACAGGCTCATCAGTGGTGAGACCCATAGAAAAATGTATAGATATTCCTGATAGTATGAGAATCAAATGTCAGGGGAAAAAAACACAGGAAGGAGAATTGATAGGGATAAGGATAGAGAAGTTGGTCCTAAATGGGGCAAGAAGAAATAAGAGCTAAAATGAGTGTGACTTTCTTGATTAGCTGCAGAGAGGGGTGGGATGTGTGAAGAATCTGGAATAGTCCCAAGTTCCTGGCTCTGTCAGCTAAGTTACTGAGATGGGCCTTATGGGAAGAGAAGCATATTGTAGATGAGAGATGATTTCAGATCACACACATCTCCCTCAGAATCCACAATCAGGGCCTAGGGAGATGACTCAGTGCGGAAAGGAAAGTGCTTGCCATGATCTGGAGTAGGAGCCCTTAAGGCAATGTAAACGCTGGGTGGAGGTATGAATAGAGGAATCCCAGGTTCACTGGTCATCAGTTTATCAGAGAATGTGTGAGCTCTAGATTCAGTGAGAGACTCTGCCTTAGAAAAATTGAGGTAGAGAAGGAAGACATTACAACAGCAGCCTCTGGCTTTTCACATAAAATACACAGGCACCTAGCAGTTACCAACACTTGTTTTTGATAAGGTTGGGGGTGAGGAACACGGAGGGATTTTGCAGACTTGGCTGGATTTTCTGTGGTTCAGTGGGCTGTGTGGATGTGTGTTGCATTTTGTAAGGGAACAATTCTCTCCCCTTCAGGATGGTGTTAGCTATGAGTCTTCTATTGGTGCTGTTTGTCAGATTGAGAAAAGTAGTCCTAGTTTGCAGTCTCCTGATGATTAGACGGTCGATTTTCTTACATGTTTTATTACTATCTGTTGAGATCTTCTTTTTCTTCATTTCTTTTACTGTGGATTATGACATTGATTTTTTTAACTGAGCATTACATTCCTTTCTGTGTATATATGGTGTGTGTGTGTGTGTGTGTGTGTGTGTGTGTGTGTGTGTGTAAATCCAAAGCCCCAAGAGTCGGTTTTTTCCTTCTACCACATTGGTGATGGGGGTCAAACACAGGTCCTGAGGATTGGTGGCAAAGTTTTTACCTGCTGAGCTATCTTCCTGGCCCAATAATATTTAAAATTTTTATTTAGATTTATTTATTATATATAGTGTGTTCTGTCTCCTTATATCCCTGCAGGGCAGAAGAGGGCACCTCATTGCAGATGGTTGTGAGCTACCATGTGGATGCTAGGACCTGAACTCAGAACCTCTTGACAACTAGCTAATGTTTTTAACCATTGTGAGATCTTTCCAGCCCCTGCCCCCACATATTTTTTTTTTTACAAAGTCTTTTATGACTATAAATTTTCCTGTTACACACTGAATTAGTTGTTTTGTGTAAGTTTTATGTTGCATTTTATTATTTTTATTATTATTTTTTTTAAAAAAAACCTTTTATGTACATGCTCTTGCATGTATGTCCATGCGTCACATGTTTGCTGTGCTTAAAGATGCCTTAACGGGTGACATATTTCCCTGGAAATGGAGTCATAGATAGTGGTGAGCCACCAAGTGGACCCTGGGAAACAAACATGGGTCATTTATCTATAAGAATGACAAATGCTCTTAACTGCTGAGCTCTCTCTCCAGCCCTTCCTGTTTTTTTTGATAACTAATTTTAACCCGTTGTAATCAGAGAAGATGCTTCTTGACATGGGAATTTTTTAATTGAATTTTTACTATTTTAAACTATGTGTATGTGTGTGTATGAGCTTGTAGCTTCAGCTGCCCAAGGAAGCGGCAAGAGGGCATCAGATCTCACAGAGCTGGAGTCATGGGCAGGCACTTAGGGACTTCTTGACATGGATTGCTGCAAGAGCAGCAAATGTTTTCAGCTGCTGAGCCATTTCTCTGGGCTTGGCCATGTGGTTTGATTATTTAAAGAAACAAAACAAAAAACAAAGAAAACATTGAGGTGTGTTTTAGCTTAATGCCTGGATTTTTTCTGAAGAATCTTCCATGTACATTTGAGAGTGAATGTATTTTCTGCTATTATTGCATAGTATTTTGCTAGTATGATAGTCTAACTTATTTGTTGTGTTTTTACCATGTTCTCTTTTCATGCTGACTCACTGAAAATGAGATCTAAAAATAACTAACTACTGTTGATGAACGGTTTGTTTTATCCTTACTTCAACAGATTTACTTCATTTTATTGTTCTCTTGCATAAAATCCTACATCTTAAAGACTGAGCTAGCCTTTTCCATCACATCTTTGTTTCTAGTAACAGTTTTAGTCTTAGTCTTTTTTATCTGCTATCAGAGGAGTCTACTTGTTTATGATCAGTTAGTATTGGGGCCTGGTGATAAAGACTAGAATAACCCACTGAGGGAAGATGGATTCAGGAAGAGGTAAAATATGCAATTAACTGCAGGCCTTACTCTGCGAGGTGTGGAAGAATATTTTAGAGGGTATGTGGAGGGCTTGGATATACATTCATAGTCTCTGGAGTGAGATAATGGAAATATTTGCCGTGCCTGAATATCTATTCTTGTGATCCTAGAAGCAAATCGTTATCATTGCCTTGCAACATGATATCACACTTGTTTGTATGTGGCTCAGGTGAGAAAGAGAGAGAGGACCAGGATAAAATATTTTCAACCCTTTTCTGAGCCCTTGTAAGGTCAGTCCTGTACCTTAAGGATCTAAAACACAAGGTTAAAGGAACTCTCCATGAAACCCAGAGCAGAGGCTGTGCACCTGCACTTTGGATCCTTTCTGGAGTCACAGATGTAAAAAGGAAAATAAAGATACAGGGAATAAAAAAAGAGGATACTATTGCATGTATTTTTTTTTTTGGTAGAAGTAAAAGGTCCTTGTCATGTACTAGCATAAAACAGGTTTTATAGATAGTAATTATCTAAGGATTTGTTGTTCATTTTGTCAGACCCCAAGGAGAAGACAGCTGAGGAGTTTCTAGATGGTGTATGTTGATGCCTGGAAAGAGTCAAGCCCATCATTTCTAGGGTTGTTTTTGAAAGAGCCATTTTCTTTTTGGGCTCAAACTGCATTAATTTAACTCAAGAGACAGGAAGGAAGGGGTTAAATCCCAACTCTGAAGCTCTGTCATTAGTTTCTTATCACTCTCCCTTCCTCAGAGGACAAGCTGCAGTTCAGTGTTTTTCCTCTGCAGGAAATGTTTTTTCAAACCCAGTGCATATGGATAAATCATGAACTTGAACTCAGGGAAAAGAACCCAACCCAGATCATTGATACTTTTTTTTTTTTTTTTTACTGGATTTTAAAAATCTTTGGTAGGGACTGTGTCCCTCACCCATCTCCTAAATAAATACATTGAGATTTATTCTTACTTACGAATGGCTGGCCTTAGCTCAGCTGTTTCTAGCCAGCTTTTCTAAATTAAATTATCCCATTTCTCTTTATGTGTTGCCTCTGAGCTCTTTTCCCTTTATTTATTCTATATGCCTTTCTTTCCTTCTTACTCTATGACTGGTGCCCTTGGTGTCCTCCTCCTCTTGTCCCTGGATCTTCTCTAGGTCTCTCCTCCTATTTATACTCTCTGCATGCCAGCCAGCCCTGACTATTTTTTCCTGCCTAGCTATTGGTCTGTTCAGCTATTCATTAGGCCAATCAGGTGTTTTAGACTGGCAAAGTAATGCAGCTTTACAGAGTTAAACAAATGCAACATAAAAGAATGAAACACATATAAAATATTCCACAATGTTCTTTTCTTGATACTATATCCTTATCCTTTAACTCTCCTGGAGTTATGCTCTGTGGAATCTCCCCATAACTTCTGTTTGAAAACTACTGTTTCACCACACTTAGCCCCTCAATAAGAACAATTGTAATTTACTAGAAAACATCTTTGGAGGCATTCTGCTTTGTATTTTATGGTAGCCCATTCAATATGAATAGAGTTGGCCACAGCCACCTGTGCCTGTCTATGTACCAGTACTGTTGAAGAAGCATGCTTATAAGTTTATTTTCTTTGTCTTGAAGGTTGTGGCAGCAGTGCCTGAAGATATGACAACAAGCTTTGATCCTAGTGAGCCATCATTAGAATCGCTGATATGTGTGGTTGCCATTGGACTGGTTACCATTTTTTATTTCTTTGGAGAGGATACCGATCAGTAAGTAACCACTTATAGTAAGTGAATGGTCATTCTAAGTTTTTTGTTTTTGTTTTTTAAGTTTATTTCCTTTTATGTGTATGCTGTTTTGCTTGTATGCATGTGTGTGTGGTACGTGTTCCTGGTCTACAGAAGTGATTAGTGGGCCATTGTTGGATGCCCTGGAGCTGGAATTACTGATGACTGTGAGCTATAATGTTGATGATGGCATTTGAATCTTGGTCCTCTACAAGACTAACAAATGTTCTGAGCCATTTCTCTCTAACCTTCATTTTGTGTTTAGATTGAACATCTAATTGGAGAAACTTGTTATTTCAGGGAAATGAGTTAGGTCTTAGTGTTCTGCATTATGCTAACAGGTGGTTTTTAAAAACTGAACAGAGATTAACAGAAATATTTTTATGTAAGTGTATTTTAAAGGATTTTATTGTAGGGATACTACACACTAGTACTAAAGCCCCAACTTTCTTTCTTTCCCTTTTCTTCTTTAAATTTGGGGTGTCTGTGTTTGTTTCTAACAATATTAAAAAGTTTGCAGGTGTATCTACTTCCCAACTAAGAGTAAAAATCGCTACTTTCATGGCTCTCCTGGATCCTATATTGCTTTTTCCTATGGATCCTATATTGCTTTTTCCTATGCTAACTGTTTTTAAGGAGGGAGTCATAACATAGCCTTTTCTTTCTGAGACTTCTTTTTAGATGTTGGCCTTTGTGCTTCTGACTGACTTCATTTCTAATATCTTCATGGTTTTTTCTTCCTTACCTTCTGCTTACATATATCCCACTGTTTTTTTTTTTTTTTTTTGTCATTTTTTTTTTCTTCCAATTTTCTGTCTCTGTTTTCTAGGTGGCATGAGTGTTCTTGTTTGCATCCCTTGATCACTTTACCCTATCCCCACTGTTCTCAAGGGTGGATGTATCCCTTCCTTATCGAAAGCTGAAGTATGAAGAAGAAAAAGACTAATGAGTTTTTTTAGTCAGTCAAGGTCTAGAGTCCAATGATATTTCATATATTTTTATTTTGATTATTAACCGTAGGAGATTTAATAATGGTGGCTCCTTAAAATACTTTGCTTTAGAGCCAATATATGCATGGGAAACATGGAGTTAAGTGGAATTATACAGTTTTCTTTAGAATAAGACTGTTTCAGAGCCTTTAATATGGTAACACACATGATACCACACAATGGGAGACCTTACTATATAGCATTGTTTTCATTTGAAATAGAAGGCTTTTGGGTAATTTATTTACCATAAGGCCATAAGAAAGTTGGCATCTTAAAGCTGGAAGTAGAAGTCAGATAGATTTGCTTGAAGATATATTTGTTTTAATGTAATTTTGTTAAATTTTTGTTTCAGATTCAAAGCCGACTTTATTTGAGTAAGTAGTCTTTTTTGATTTTAGATCTTGTGATTGTATATAATTTAAAGCGTTTTCACACTTTAGTCATAATAATTTTTTCTTTGCTTGCTCAGTAAGAGAGAATAGACTGGCTGTGGAACTTGCAATGGAAATCAAAAAGAAATGTGATCTAATTGACAAAGTGTGCCTTGCTCAAGAGGAGGTAAGATGTGTTTGAAAATACCATCCATCACAGTGTGGAGCTTAATTGTTCTCCATGGGTTATTGCTTGCCATCAGAGCTTTGTTTCAGACCAGAGCTCTGTTGCTGCTCAACTTCATCACTTAGCCATTCTCTTTGCAGCCACCCTGGTGATGTGTAGTGTTTACCTTCCTGACTAATTAGTCAGAGCACCTTGATTTGCTTATTGCTCATTTAGATATTGTAAAATTGCCTTTTAAGTCTTTTCCACGTTAAAAGATGACTTTATTTTTATTGTGTGTGTCTATTTGTGTAGGCGTGTACCAAGAATAGGACATAGAGGAGTCACTTTCCTCTTTTTATTACGTGGGTCCCTAGGATTGAACTCAGGTTATCAGTCTTGGCAGCAAGCTCCTTAACTACTTACTGAGCCATCACACTTGCCCATTTCCATCCTTTTAAATGCACTCATAATCTTTCTCAGTTTATGCCATATAGATTAGGGCCTTTGCTTTTACTATTTTATGTCATATATAAGAAAGAGTTTTGTCAGATATATGGATTGTAAATCTCTTCTACTCTGTGGCTTACATTTCTGTTTTGTTCAGTGTCTTAGAAGGTAGAGGATTTGAATTACAATTTAATGTAGTGTAATGTTTCATGAGGTTTTTTTTTTGCTTATCAAGGATGTAAAGGTACTTTTACTTGTTATCATGTAGAGACTTTATTTACTGTTTTCATTCGGGAATGCTAGGGCTACTGTGACAAAATACCTTTAGCAGCAGAAGTGAATTTCCTTACAGTTCTTGAAATGAGTCCATGAAGATAGAGCCAGGCTTTGCTTCCTCTGTGACCTGTCCCTTGACTTTAGATATTGCTGTCTGCTTGTTATGTCACTCTCTGTCCTAGTGCTCTCCACATAGGATACCAGTCATATTACGTTGTAGTCATCTTAAATCCCTCATTTTACCTAGCTGTATTTAAAGGCTTTGTCTCTAAATAACACAAATTCTGAGGTGCTGAGACAGGGTTTCTCTGTGCATCACTGGCTGTCCTGAAACTCACTCTGTAGACAAGGGTGGTCTGAAACTCACAGATTTTATCTTCCTTACTTGCCTTATTTATCACATGATATAAATGTCTGATAGCCAGTTACCACATATTGTTCTACTGACAGACTGGAGAAGCCATTAATCTGTTCAGGGGATAGTAGATGACTCACTTCTTTAGATCCACTTTAGTCACACTTGCTGTTAGGGTTTTCAGCCCCAGCAGATGTGGGGCAACTATGGTATTCACAAAGGAAACGTTCTGCCATATGTTGCCTAGGCTGGTGGTTGTGGCTTGTTTGTAGACCTGGCTTTCCTCAGCACAGTGTTTAGATTGCAAACTAAGCTCATAAAATCCAAGGGTACTTCACATGGTGGATATAAATTCTGTTTCCTTCTTTGGTGTCTATTTAGATACAAGTTGAGTTAAAATTTGTATTTTTTCCCTCATGTGTTCCCTTGTTTTATTCAGTATGAAGGCTTAGAGTCATCCTTAAAGGAGGCCAACTTTGACAAGGCATCAACAGAAGTACAGAGTTTGAAGGTAAAAAAAAGTATGATGTAAAAGCTAGGGAAAAGATTCTTATTAGAAATATCTTGTCTCCTCAAAAACAATTATGTCAGAGAAATATGAAATTGTGTATCTGGATCTTACAATGTACAGAAAAAGTTAGTGGAAACAGAATAGTTGTAGGTGGCATAAAATATTTTAAAACATAACAGTTTTATCTCTTGTCATTAACTTGTTTTGAGGGATACAAAATCAGTTTATCAGAAGCTATAGATTTATAGAAAGAAAGAAATTCTGCATTCTGTACTCTGGTGAATGGATTGGAAAGACAATTCCTACTTTTGACATAGTTTGCTCCAGGAAAGAGACATAGAACTCTCACAAATTTAAGCATAGTAGCAGACAAGTAAGTTGTGACCATATTGTTTTTTCTTACCATGGTAGTAGATATTTACTAAAATTAGAATTGAGGTTTACATTGTAAAGAGTGGCATGGTGATAAATATTTAATCCCTTTCTGTGCATCAACCCTTGTCTACACACTCCATCACAGCCAGTTTTCAGTCCATAACCATGATTTCACAGAATGGAGAGTTTAGGAGAGATGGACAGTTAACTCTCCTGATTCAGAGGACACAATGACTTGTCTTAACAGACAGAGTATGATGTGATGAAGTGCCTCAATACTCTTTGAAAGTGGAACGGTTATTAAAACTGAGTTGTGAGCCTGTAGAGTAAATAGAAGTAGCCTGCTCCTACCAATGATAAAACAGAAAAAAAAACTTTGTCACTTAGATTATGTGTTCAGTCCAGTATGTCAGTTCTGTCATCCTCTGTCCTGAGTAGCAAGTCTGTTTCTTATGATTTAGAATGCCCTTGTAGAATCTGCAGGGAGTTTAGACTCCAAATAAACTCATTAATTTTTCTTTATTTTTACATAAAAGTTTTTTTGGAATGCAACTGTTTTAATTCCTTCAGGGGATATTCATTGTTTGCCGTGGTTAACTGGTGGGCACCTAAAATACTTACACTTTTTTTTTTTATAGAAGTTGCTGGCAACTGTTAAACCTGCTGTTATTTTAATATTTGAGAAATGAAAAAATGTATAAAGTGTTTATATATTTGAGTATACTCATCTGATTTTTACCCTACAATCATCTGATTTTTAACCTAACTAAAAATTCTTATGTTTGGCTTGTTAAAGTTAGCTTTCTATTTTAGGCAACTTATAAAAATCTAGAAAGAGATAAATCTAAACTTGAAGAAGAAATATTACTTATAGAGAAGAAACTAGAAGAAGAGAGAGCTAAGCATTATGAAGAAGAGAAATTGGTGAGTCTTATATATTCCAAGAGAATTATGAATCTTACCTATAAATTAAATATTGATTAAAATATTATATGTGAGCCAACCATAGTGGCACAAACTTATAATACCAGCACTTGGGAGGAAGAAACAACAGTTCCAAGCTATCCTGCCCTGAACAGGGAGAGGATATACTATCTTCAAAAATGTAAATAAACTCATGTATATAAAAAATGGAATGCAGGCTGGGCATTCTTGACAAATGCCTTTAATCTTAGCACTCTGCAGGCAGAGGCAGGCAGATCTCTGTGAGTTTGAGGCCAGCCTGCTCTACTGAATGAGTTCCAGGAAGGTTCCAAAGTGACACAGAAAAACCCTGTCTTGAAAAATCAAAAGAGAAAAAAAAATGATGTAGAATAATATGAGAACAAAATTTTTCACATCTGATCTGATCTTTTCACCTCTTTTATTTATTTGTTGTTATGTTCTGTTTTTTCAAGACAGGATTTCTCCATGTAATAGCTCTGGCTGTTGTGAAACTCACTATGCAGACCAGGCTGGCCTGGAACTCACAAAGATCCACCTCCCTCTGCCTCCTGTTTTCTGGGATTAAAGGCATGGGCCAACACCTCCCATCAAACTTTTACTTTTTAGATGTTATGATGAGTGGCTTGTGCATATTCCTGTTTTCGTATTGTTTATATTCATTGACATAGTATTAGAATATAGTCCTGTATGTATAAGTGAGGCTGGCCTAAAACTCATGACCTTCCTGCCTGTGCCTCTTAAGAGCTGGGGTTACAAGTGTGCATCCCCACACTTGGCTCGCTTGTTATTTTAAATGGAAAATTTCAATATTTACGTTGGAAGTAACCATAAAGAATATAACTTGAATATTCATAGTGAAAAATATATAACATATAATATATATATATATATATATATATATATCATTTATTTTACTTTAAATTCTGGATTAAGCAAAATCTTGATGTGTGTGAGATTATTTAACATATGAATTAGTGGGTTCACCTTAAACCTGAAAAGTTCTATGATGTATTGCTTTTTTAAGGACATCATGTGATTACATAATTTTTAAAATCCTTGTGAGCACTTGGAATGCAAGCTGACAAGGCCTCCTTATCTGGCCTCTCCCTTTTATTAACAGTAAATTAACAATGTACCTAACTAATGCATGTTGTCTTGGAGCAAAATGGACTTATTAAATACTTACTGACTGATACTGTCTTTTCAGATGAGTGACCTTTCAAAAATGATCCAGTCTCTAGCAGATGAATCACAGTCTGTCAAATCACAGCTAGCTGAAGTAAGTTAAGTTGAAATAAATTAGTCTGTCACTTCTGAAGACAATTTATGTTTCATATTATTATTAGGTATATTTGTCAGAGTTTTTTAGAGGAACAGAACTTATGAGATGTCATCTATCTATCTGTCTATCTAAATAGATATCTATCTATATATCGGGTATTTATTAAAGCGATTTCCAGGCTGTGTTCCACTCAGACCAGCAATGTCAGTCTACCAACAGAGAGTCCAAGAATCCAGCACTTTCTCAGTCCATGAGGCTGGATATCTCACCTGATACTCAGTATACACTGGAATACCAAAGAAGTAGGCTGTAATGCCAGTGAGGGTGAGGACCAGCAAGCTTCCTCTTCCATGTCCTTTAGATAGGCTGCTGCCAGAAGGTATAGCCTGGAATATAGGTGGATCTTCCCACCTCAAAAGATCCAGATTAAATGTGGGTCTTGCCACTTGAAATTATTTAATTTAGAAACAGTACTCACAGCTTCCTTGGGTTTTAGTTAATTCCAGTTATCATTGATAACCAAACAGCCATCACATTAGGTAATAAAATATTGTTAGTATTTGAAATGTAGCCAATCTTAAATATGCATTTGTTTTAATGTGTTACTTTGATTGAAATTCATTTTCCTCTAGATATATTTAACCTAGGAATGTATCTGAGCACTCTTGAAGTTGTGTAACATGTATCAATAATAAATAGGTTTGCTTCCTGCTGTATAAAGTTTAGGTCAGGAGACAAAGTGTAAGGAGTGTGGGGTCTTTCTCTAATATCTACTCCTACACTAGTGAGCATGGAAGAGAGAGGTCACCAGTGGACTGTCCTCCTGAGACCTCCAGAAAGCCTTCAATTCTAGTTAGAGTTTCTTTTCTAAAATCACAAAGTGGGCAGGCAAGCAAGCAAATTTTTCTGAAGTGTACATGGCAGTAGCAGGTTGCTAAGGGTGACAACCCATTCTTTCAGCTATTTCTCCAGGTTATTCCCTTCCTGGTAGCAAGTGAAGCCATGTTTGGCAAATAGGCAGTAAAGCAGTGTTTTAAGTAAGCCGCTAAATATACCAATAATTCTGTAACTAATAATTGTTCTTTTCTATTTCAGTAGTTAACAAAATGGTCTGCATTGTACATGGAAGGTTCAATAATTTGTTCAAAGTCATGTGGCAAATGACTTTGTCTATCAAAGTAGTGTTGATACTGCCTCTGCTGTAAATAGTGGAATGTTTTGGCTTTTGCTTACATTTTTTATGTTCTTCAGAAAAGACATAATCAGGGGGCTTTCTGCGAAATTGTTATAAACGGTGTATTTCTCTTACTTAGGCCAAAACCACACTAAGAATATTTGAAATAAATAAAGAACGACTTAAAGGAGTAATAACAGATACCTTGAATGAAAATTCTCAACGTCAGGAAAGTGTGCGTCAGGTTTGTAGACTACAGATATTTTTTTTTAGATATGAATATAGCCTTTGATGTTGTGGGTACTCACAAATGAACCATGTGTGGAGTTGTGTAGTGAATGAGTAAGCTTATGAGAACAGGAAGTCTCCCCTGCAGACTCCCATAAAGGATTTAAAAGTGTGTTCTTCCATCTGTCTTCTTCCCTGATAGAAGGCAGTCAGAATTTTTACTCTCACAGGAGACATCGGCTAACAGGATTCCTCACAATAAAGACTGCAGTAAGAGTTAACAGATTACCAATTGGGGTGCTAGAGGAGGGAGGAGTTCTTGGGTAATGTAAAGTGAAATCTTACCTTTTATCCTCACCCTCTTCTCTCCTAGACACTAACCCACAAGTGCTCTCGCTGCTGTTGTCATAAATCTGTTTGTCTTCCCAGGTCCCAGGCCCCTTCCCCTCGTCTCTTTTCTTCCTTCCTTTCCCTCCCTTGCTGTCTCTCTTTTCCTTCCTTTCTATAGTGTGCATATTGAGATGGGGGTGTTTGTGGGGGTGTGGTGTGAGAGTTTGACTGTGCACAGGTGTGACATGGTGTTTGTCCTTACCTTTACTTTGTTACAGACATACTGTCCTTTTCCTCTTGTGGAAACGCCTTTACTATCTTCCCAAATTACTAGTGTGACATTTTCTTCTTACAGTATTATGGATCTCTGAATAGTAGTCTGTCTGACTTGACTATATATCCTGAGTTGCCCGACGTTTTATTTTACTACTTGGCTTCCTGTAATGGATATTTGTAATCTATCTCAATGGAAATGCCAATCACTCAACTACCTTGGCTAATTTGTTCATTTACAATTCTATTATTGTCATTATTGTTATTTTTTTTGAGAGTGTCTTGTATTGAAATTCAGGGTGACCTGGAACTTACTGAGGTACTCAGTCTCCTAATTGCTGGGTTCAAAGTTATGTGTGTGCCTACTGCCAGATTTTTCCTGTTCTATTTTTTATTTTAATTATGTGCATGTGTGTAACTTGATTGTAGATATGTGCACACAAGTGCAGGTACCTTTGGAGGCCACAAGCATCAGATCCCCAACATGGTCTGTAAGGGGAACCAAATTCAGGTCTCGTGAAATAACCATAGATACTCTTGGACTCCTTCATTTTCTTCTGGGGGCCATTTTTCTTGGAATCTTAGATTCTCCTAGTCCAATAAGAATGTGTAATGAGTGGCAGTGGTGTCACATACCTATTTATCCCAGCACTGTGAACAGAAGCAGGTGGATTTCTGTGACTTTGAGCCCAGCCGGGTCTACAGAATGAGATCCTGGATAGCCAGAGAAACCATGTCTCCAAGAAGGAAAGAAGGGAGAAGGAAGGAAGGAAGGAAGGAAAGAGAAAGAGCAAAGAAAGAAAAAGAAAAATGTGTTCTATAGATCTACTGGGCATTTTTGTCCTGATACTACAGTTCACTCAGCAGCCAAGGATTCTTGTTTCCTTATCTTAAATGTTCTGTTTCCTCTTTCAAAAGAGAACATTTGTGATTAATTAACTTGTTTATCTTTCAGATAATAAGGTACAGTAGGTAATTTTTAAAGGCAATTGCATAGCTGTAAAGGTCTTATTTTCCATTTTTAAAAAAGATTTTATTTCAAAATTAATTATTATTTTTTTTAATTTTGTGCATGTTATATTTGTGTGCATTTGTGTTCATGATTAAGGTGCTCTGAAAGGCCAGGGAAGGATGTTGAATCTCCTGTACTTGGAGTTATAAGTGGCTGTGATGAGCCCGATATAGGTGCTGGGAACTGAACTCAGGACCTCTTGGAGAACAGTGCATGGTATTAACCACTGAGAAATTGCTCTAACTCCTTGTTCTCTTTCATGTTTCTGATATTTCGATACTTATTTGCACTTCTTGGTGTTTTGATTCTGCTTTTGTTGTTGTTAGTGTGACAGGGTTTCTCTGTGTAATAGTCTTGGCTGTTCTGGAACTCACTATAATCTCATGCAGGCCTCAAACCAGGAGATCTTTCTGCTGTGCTGCATTTTTTTTTAAATAAAATTTTGATATTGCTGCATTGTCTTCCCTTTCCATGTTTGGTTTTGAAACTTGAATGATGTGTTGATTATGGGACCTTCTTTGCTTTCTGCCCTTTTTTTCTTTTCGAACATTATCTTTCTGTTGTCTCTGGCTCTCTGAGATTGTGTGATGATGTGTCACATAGGGTTTCATTAATATGTTGGATTCTTACATTCTGGAAACTCTTGAAACTGTGGGTTACTAGAACTATTTATTGTGATAATTTAAATTTTGTTTTTTTTTCCTTTTTATTTAAATTTGAAAAAATGTTGTTTTACATGTCAATCCCAGTTCCCTCATGTTCCCATTCACCCCTATAACCCCCACCAAAACCCACCCTATCCCCTTTCTGCTTCTCAGGGAGGGTAAGGCCTTCTGTGACCAAATAGCAATCCAAGAAATATTGGAGAGACTAACTTTAAAGCCCTTCCATGATAATGATATTGACGACTACCTGATTTGTTGTGTGTGTGTGTGTGTGTGTGTGTGTGTGTATTCATTTGTTCACGTGGATACATATGTGTAACTGTGTGTAGTGACTAGAGGCCTTAATAGTGTCAGGGACGGTCCAGTTTATTTTTTAGAAAGAATCTCTCTAAGTAATTCTGTCTATCCTGGAGCTCCCTATGTAGATCAGGATGACTTTGATCTCACAGAATTCCACCTGTATCTGCCTCCTGAGCACTGAGGTGAAAGGTGTGCATTGCTGTGCTGGACAACATGTCATCTCATTGAGCTGGTTGGCCTTAAATCCAATTAGAAAGTGGTTGCTTACTTTAATAACACTTATGCTACTGTGGTACCATAAGCCACATCTTGCTGCTGGGTTGTTATTTCAGCTTTTGTGCTTCACAGGTAGGTGACATTGATGAATATGTTTGGACTGCTGTATGCATAACACCTTACAGCACTATTGAAGCTTGCCAGTAGGGATGAAACATTCAGCTATATGTATGCATAAAAAAAAAAATGAGATGAGTGACAGAAAATGTGATGTGTATATGCATGTTTGAGAGAAGACAGGTACAGGGAGGTAATAGGAGAGATATCAGGAGCATGTGTATACTTCTGTGTGTTGGTATGTGTGTATATGTTCAGGCATTCATAGGGACTAGAGGAGGACATTAGATCATATAGAATTACAGGCACCTTTGAGCTACTCAGTGCAGGTGCAGGGAATTGAGTGTGGGTCCTCTGCAAGAGCAGTATGTGCTTTTAACTACTCTACTGTCTCTCCAGTTCCCTAATTATTCCCTTTTGGTTTCCATTCCTCCCTCTACTACTACTGCTTTCAATCATGAGCCTATCTGGATTGTGTCAAGTCATCTTATTTTAGGATTTTCTAACTGGCTCATGTTTCTTCTATTGTCTGTGGATTGTTTGGTCTCACATGTGTTCCTTCTGGTTGTCCATTTTCTTTTGGGGTTGATGCCTTCTCCTTTCACATCTTTGTTCTATCATCTCAGGTTTTAGAAAACATTGTGGTGAGGACTCCTGTGTTGATTGTTCTTACTATAATAAAAACTGAGTCATCCTCACTTCAAAGTCCTACCATGTATACCAGGCTAAACTGGAACTCACAGTGCAGTTGAGGCTCAGATTATCTGCAGAGAAAGAATATATATATATATATATATATATATATATATATATATATATATATATATCTGGGCATTGGTGGCACATACCTTTTTTCCAACACCTGGGAGGCAGAGGCAGGTGTATCTCTGCTGTGAGTTCCAGGCCAGCCTGGTCTACAGAGTAGGTTCTAGGACAGGCTCCAAAGCAATACAGAGAAACTCTATTGGGAAAACAAAACAAACAATTAAACAAAAGTAATGAGATGTAGCAGAGTATATAGGGTACAAAGATAGAAAGAATTGACTAGATTTTTCATACAAGTATGTGTCAAAATCGTGTACTTGATTAAAATTTTCCTTGTAAATCAATTGAAGAATATTTCTTATTTTGTACTCTTCTGCTTTGAAAGTTCTTTATAAAAAGGAACCCCATCTGAGTCCCTATTTAAGTAGCAACCCTATCTTTTTTTTAATATCATTTAATAACACATTTAGTATCTTTTAATGATATTGAAAAAATTCTTCTAAACATTGTGCTATCTTTCACATCGTTGTTATTGTTTTCCTGTCAGTATTTAGAAGAAGCTAAAGTCATGAAAGAACAAATGAATCAACTCAATAAACAGAAAACAGCAATCGAAGTATCCAATGTACAGGCAGAGCAACGCCTAAAAGTTAAGGAAAATCAGATCAAGGTAATGGATTGTTGGGTCACAATTTTATGGTTAATTGTAAATTTCAAATAATTTTAACAGCTTTTATTTGCTATTGTGTCTTTTTGTTACATTTCAAATGCTTCTAGAACATACATAGATTTGTAATATATATGTTAACAATCCATGTCTTTGTTCTCCAGTATTTTAGCCTGGTGTTCATGAATAAAGAAATAAAATAATGATTTTTACCTTTTTGTTATTTTATATAACCAATTCCATTTAAATGAAAACAAACATTAGACAATATTTGGGAATTTGGGCATCATTCTTTCCATACTACTTCCTGCTGGTAAGGGTCTCTGACAAGGTAATTCCAAGAAGATGCAGAAATCCTGGCTGTAGTCTGTAAGGCTGCTTTGTCCAGCTGTTTTGAATGTAGGATCACCTGGTACTCTGTTTCAGGCAGTCTGGCTTTATCAAAACACATTAGTCTGGAAGGAATCCACATCTTTTCATTTTCTATGGAAACAAAAATAGAAATCCTTTTCCCCAGTAACTTGTCCTTGAGCTTAAATTTTGGAGTCAAAGCATTTTTTTAATTTAATTTATTATTTTATATGTCCATCACAGTTCCCTCTCCCTCTCTCCCCTTTACCCTCTCTGCCCTCTCACATGCAATCTATCCACCCTCCCCTCCTATCCCCCCACCCCAATTCCATATGTAGGGGAATGCCATCCAGTTGGGGTCATGTAGATCTGACAGGTCATGTGAAGTATGGACTAGGGCTTCTCTCCTGTCTCTAGGTTAAGGCAGTTATCCCTCCATGGGGGATGTGTTCGCAAGGTCCTTTTGTGCACCAGGGATACATCCTGGCTCCACTGTCTGAGGTCTCTTAGACTGCTCAGTTCTTCTGGCTGAGAGGCATATTCAGGAGGGCCTGAGTCATTCCCATGCTGGCTTCCCAGCTATCAGTCTGCTGGCCCATTAGCTCCTTCTTGTTCAGGTAAGCTGTCTCTATGTGTTTCTTCAGCCTGGTCTTGTCCTCTCCATCTGCATCTGGGTTCTACTTCGACTCAGTGTTTATGTATGGGTGTTTGCTCCTGTTTCCATCAGGCACAAGTTTAGGACTCCATGGATAAGTTTGTTGTTGATCTCACTCTTCGGGAAGGGCATTTATGATAGCCTTTCCACAGAAGCTCAGATTGTTAGTGGGCAGCAGTCTTGTAGCTCTCTAGACCTTTCTTTGTGTTCAATTTAACTTCAAACCATTATTGGCTCCATCTTTTATGTTCTCTCTCTCTCTCTCATCTTCTATTCCTAACCGGGCTCAATCTTCCTGGTCGCACATATTTTCCTTTACTCCCCCTCATTTTCTCCTACTTCTCTCTCCATTTGCTGCCCCCCCCACTTCAACTGAGCTCTGGGGGACTTGTCCCTTCCCAGTTCTGTGAGGGACTTTATATGAATCTCTTAGAATACACCTTCTATCCTAGTTCCTCTGGTGGTGTGAATTATAGGCTGGTGATCCTTTGATCTAGGTCTAAAATCCACATATGGGTGAGTACATACTGTGTTCCTCTTTTTGTGACTGGGTTACCTCATTCAGGATGGTTTCTTCAAGTGCCATCCACTTGCCTGCGAATTTCAAGATACCATTATTTTTTTCTGCAGAGTAGTATTCCATTGTGTAGGTGTGCCACATCTTCATTAACCATTCTTCAATTGAGGGGCATCTAGGCTGCTTCCAGGTTCTTGCTATTACAAATAGTGCTGCCGTGAACATAGTTGAACAGATGTCTTTTTTGCGTGGATGTGGATCATATGGGTATATGCCCAAGAGGGGGATTGCCGGGTCCTGTGGTAAACTAATTCCAATTTTCCTGAGGAACCGCCATACTGATCTCCAAAATGGCTGTATGAGTTTGCGTTCCCACCAGCAGTGGAGGAGTGTTCCCATTTCTCCACATCCTCTCCAACATGAGTCATCATTGGTGTTTCTAATTTATCCATTGTGGCAGGAGTAAGATGGTATGTCAAAGATGTTTTGATTTGCATTTCCCTGATAGCTAAGGATGTGGAGCATTTTCTTAAGTGTCTTTCAGCCTTTTTGATTTCCTCTGTTGAGAATTCTTTCTTCATTCTGTAACCCATTTTTTAATAGGGTTATTTGGTGTTATGTTGACTAGTTTCATGAGTTCTAAAATTTGCCCTTTGTCGGATACAGGATTGGTGAAAAATCTTTTCCCAGTCTGTGGGCTGCCATTTGGTCTTGTCCACTGTGTCCTTTGCCTTACATAAGCTTTTAAGTTTGAAGAGGTCCCTTATTAATTGTTTTTCTCAGGGTCTGTGCCAATGGAGTTATTTTCAAGGGTACCTCCTACTTTCTCTTCTAAGAGGTTCAGTGTGGCTGGATTGAGGTGTTTGATCGATTTGGGCTTGAGTTTTGTGACAGACATGGGTCTATCTGCAGTCTTCTACACACCCTCATCCAATTGTGCCAGCACCATTTGTTGAAAATGCTGTCTGCACCCCATTGTATAATTTTAGCTGTTTTGTTGAAAATCAGGTGTTCATTAGGTGTGTGGGTTAATATCAGGATTTTCAATTCCATTCCATTGATCTGCCTGTCTATTTTTATGCCAATACCAGGCTGTTGTAAGAACTATAGCTCTGTAGTAGATTTAAAAATCAGGAATGGTGATGCCTCCTGAAGTTCTTATATTGTATATGGTTGTTTTGGCTATCCTGGGTCTTTTGTTTTTCTATATAAAGTTGATTATTATCATTTCAAGGTCAGTGAAGAATTGTGGGGGGGATATTAATGGGGATTGCATTGAATCTGTAGATTGCTTTTGGTAAGATTGCCATTTTTACTATGTTTATCCTACCTGTTCAAGAGCATGGGAGATCTTTCAATTTTCTGGTGTCTTTCTTAATTTCTTTCTTTAGAGCCACAATGTTCTTGTTATATAGGTCTTTTATTTGTTTGGTAAGCATTACACCAAGATTCTTTATGTTGCTTGAGGCTATTGTAAAGGGTGATGCTTCTCAATTTCTTTCTCTGTCTCTTTGTCGTCTGAAAAAAGTAGGGCTATTGTTATTTTTTTGAGTTTATCTTGTATCCTGCTAATTTTCTGAAGGTGTTTATCAGCTGTAGGAGTTCCCTCGTAGAGTGTATTGGGTTGCTTATATAAACTATCATATCATCTGCAAATCGAGACAGTTTGAGTTCTTCCTTTTCAAATTGGATCACGTTGATCTGCTTTTGTTGTCTTATAGCATTAGCTAGATCATCTAGTACGATATTGAGATATGGAGAGAGAGGGCAGCTTTGTCTTGTTCTTGATTTTATAGGAATTGGCTTAAGTTTCTCTCCATTCAGTTTGATGTTGGCAGTTGGTTTGCTGTATATGGTTCTTATTATGTTTAGGTATGATCCTATTATCCCTGACCTCTCCAAGACCTTTATCATGAAAGGGTGTTGAATTTTGTAGAAAGAGTTTTCAGCATCTAGGGAGATAATCATATGGTTTTTCTTTTTCTGTTTGTTTATATGGTGGATCACCTTGATAGATTTTTGTGTGATAAACCATCCTGCATTCCAGGGATGAAGCCTACTTGGTCATGGAGTATGATTTCTCTGATGTATTCTTGAATTCAGTTTGCCAGTATTTTATTGAGTATTTTTGCATCGATATTCATCAGGGATATTGGTCTATAGTTTTCTTTCTTAGTTGTGTCTTTGTGAGGCTTGGGTACCAAGGTTATTGTGGCCTCATAAACAGAGTTTGGCAATGAACCTTCTGTTTCTATTTTGTGGAATAGTTTGAGGAGTAGTGGTATTAGTTCTTCCTTTAGTGTTTGGTAGAATTCTGCACTGAATCCATCTGGCTCTGGACTTTTTTGGTTGGAAGGCTTTCGATGACTGCTTCTATTTCTTTGCAGGTTTTAGGTCTATTTAAGTTGTTTTTCTGTTCTTAATTTAATTTGGTAAGTTATAATTATCCAGAAATTTGTCCATTTCCTTTGAATTTCAATTTTTGTGGAATGCAGATTTTCAAAGTATGACCTGAAAATTGTCTGCATTTCCTCTGTTGTTATATTCCCCTTTTCGTTTCTGATTTTGTTAATTTGCATATTCTCTCTCTGCTTTTTCGTTAATTTGGATAAAGGTTTGTCTATCTTGTTGATTTTCTCAGAAAACCAATTCTTCGTTGCATTGATTTTTTTTTTGTATTGTTTTCCTGGTTTCTATTTTGTTGATTTCAGCCATCAAGTTGATTATTTCCTGGCATCTACTTCTACGGGTGAGTTCACTTCTCTCTGTTCTAAGGCTTACAGTTGCGCTGTTAATTCTCTTATGTGACTATCCTCTGTTTTCTTCATATGGGCACTTAGTGCAATGAACATCCCTCGTAGCAATGCTTTCAAGGTGTCCCATAAGTTCGGGCATATTGTGTCCTCATTCTCGTTGAATATCAGAAAGTCCTTAATTTTTTTGTTTATTTCCTCTTTGACCTAGGAGTGGTACAATTGCACATTGTTCAGTTTCCTTGAGTTTGCAGGTTTTCTGCTATTTGTGTTGTTGTTGAATTCCAATTTTAAAGCATGGTGGTCTGATAAGATACAGGGGACTATTCCTATTCTCTTGTATCTGTTGAGGTTTGTTATGTCACCTAGTATGTGGTCGATTTTAGAGAAGGTTCTATGTGGAGCAGAGAAGAAAGTATATTCTTTTTTCTTTGGATGGAATGTTCTATAGATGTCTGTTAATCCCAGTTGAGACATAACTTCTGTTAGTTCTTTTGTTTCTGTGTTGAGTTTCTGATTGGTGGTCCTGTCTAGTGTTGAGAGTGGTATATTGAAGTCTCCCACTAAAAGTGTGTGAGGTGTTATATGAACTTTGAGTTTTAGTAGCGTTTCTTTTTCAAATGTTGGTGCCTTTGTATTATGGGCATAGATGTTCAGAACTGAGACTTTGTGTTGATGGATTTCCCCTACGATGAAAACGAAATGACCATCTTCATCTTGTTTGATTAATTTTGGTTTGAAGTCTAACTTGTTAGATATTAGGATAGCTATGCTTGCTTGCTTCTTGGTTCCATTTGATTGGAATATCTTTTCCCAACCCTTTACCCTGAGGTAATGTCTATCTTTGGAGCTAAGATGTGTTTCTTGTATGCAGCAGAAGGATGGATTCTGTCTTCGTATCAATTCTGTTAGCCTGTGTCTTTTTATTGGTGCGTTAAGGACATTAATGTTGAGCGTGAGTAAGGACCATTGATTGTTGATGCTTGCTTGATTTAGGTTTGTTGTTGGCAGTGGTATTTTGAATATATTAGTTCTTTTTTTACCCTTGGTTTCTGGTGTAGTTGGATTATCTGTTGTCTACATTTTTGTGGGCGTAGTTACCTTCTTTGGGTTGGAGTTTACCTTCCAATAATTTCTGTACGGCTGGATTTGTAGATAAGTTTTGGGAAAATCTGGTTTTGTCATTAAATATCTTGTTTTCTCCATCTATAGTGATTGAGAGTTTTGCTGGATATAGTAGCCAAGACTGGCATTCATGTTCTCTTTATATTTAAGAACATCTTTCCAGGATCTTCTGGCCTTGAGGGTTTCCATGGAGAAGTCAGGTGTAATTTTGATAGGTCTGCCTTTATATGTTACCTGTCCTTTTTCCTTTACTGCGCTTAATTTTCTTTATTCTTTATGCTAGGTGTTTTGATTATTATATGTGGAGGGGTCTTTTTTTTTTTTTTGGTCCAGCCTATTTGGGGTTCGGTATGCTTCTTGTACTTTCATGGGCATGTCCTTCTTCAGATTTGCAAAGTTTTCCTCGATGATTTTGTTGAATATGCTTTCACCAACTTGAGCTGGGCTTCCTCACCTTACTCTATGCCTATTATTCTTAGGTTTGGCCTTTTCACGGTGTCCAACATTTCCTGTATGTTTTTTGTTAAGGATTTGTTGGATTTATGATTTTCTTTGGTCGATGAATCTATTTCTTCTAGTTTATCTTCTGTACCTGAGATTCTCTCTTCGATCTCTTGAATTCTATTGGTTATGCTTGTGCCTGTAGTTCCCGATTTTTTGCCCAGTTTTTCTATTTCCAGCATTCCTTCAGTTTGTGTTGCCTTTATTTTCTCTAGTTTAGTTTTTGGTCTTGAACCATTTCATTTACCTGCTTAATTTTTTATTTTTTTTTATTTTTTTGGTGGCTTTCAGTACTTTCTTTGCTTTCCTTAAGGAATTTGTTCATTTCTTCCACTTTTTGTTTGTTTTTTTCCTCCATTTCCTTAAGGGATTTTTCTCACATCTTCTTTGAGGGCCTCTATCATTTTTATGACAGAAATTTTTAAGTCGTTCCCTTCTGCTTCCTCTGCTTTGTTGTTGTGTTCCATTCTAGTTGGTGTAGATTCCTTAGATTCTGGTGGTGTCATGCTTGTCTTTCTGTTGTTAGGTGTTTTCTTGTATTGCCGTCTTCTCATAGCTTCTTCCAGTAGGTGTTGATGGGGTCTCCCCCTCTCTCTATGATACTTCCCCAGTGGGATTTTGTGGTCAGTGAGTCAATATCTATATCTCTGGGTAGTCCAAGCTCTATAGGAGGTCTCTCCACAGACAGGGACCCAGGGATGGGGTCAGGGCTGAGGATAATGTAGAAGATGCCACTAGCCAATGGCTCTAGTCAATGGCTGGGGGAGGAGGACAGAGGCTGAGCTGAAACTTGGCAAGTTTCTGCATGATAGTCTGATCTCACTGGAAACTGGGACTCTCCAGCTGAGGCCTCTTTCTTTAGCAGAGGCCCTGCTTTAGGGGTCAAGGATCTTGCTGGCGGCAGGAACTCAGGGTGGACTCTCAGATATAGGCGGATTTAAAAAAAAAAAAAAAAAAAAAAAAAAAAAAAAAGAAAAGAAATATCAACAGCAGCAGAAAAATCAGTTGATGGTCTTCCAGTACTCCTTCAAAATATTTTACAACGTGTCTTTGTTTGTCTCATTTGGACTCTCCAGCTAGTTACTTCCTTGTATAAATCAAGAATCTGTATTTTAGTTTTTTGTGGGTATAATCATGTGAGTTTTTTGGCCCTCAGAAACCAGAAAGGTTGTAGTCCCTGCAGCTGAGGTTACAGGGAGTTGAGAAATGCTAGATATGGGTAGTGAGATTGAATTTGGGCCTTTGTCAAGATAATATCTGCTCTTAACAGCTGAGCCATCTCTCCAGCCAGAGATGTTAATTTTTTAGTTGGTGTGTATTTGTATGTGCCCATGTATAGGAATGTGCATTTGAGTGCAGTGCCCAAGATGTCTATGATGTTTTCATAGATTTGTATGAATCTTTTTTATAGCTTTTGTATGTCTCGGAGATAGATGAAACACCACACAACATATCCCACTCCATATGTTATTGGCCACTGCATGCTTCCCACAGAGGCCAGAAGAGACCACTGAATATCCTGGAGCTGGAGTTACAAGTTACCCATCTGATGTGGGTGCTGGGAAAAGAGCTTAGATGCTTTAGTAGAGTAACAAGTCCCAAACTGCTCAGCTATCTCTCAAGTCCGACTGTAAATTAGTAAAAAATGTAAAGAATGTCAAAAGAAAGTATTTTAGGGAGTGGGGAGATGGTTTAGTGGGTTAGTGCACTTGGTCTGCAAACATAAGGTCTTGAGTTTGAATTCTAAGCACCCACATAAGAAGATCATGGCTGCACATGCCTGAGAGCCCCGCACAGGGGACAGAGACAGTGGAGATTAGACCCTGTTGAGCAGCCATGCTTTTGAGATAGTGGAGTTCTTATTACATGAGAGGTCCTGTCTCCAGGCAGTAAGGTAGAGTATGATGGAAGAAGACACTTGCATCTTCTTGCCTCATGCTCTTGCAGCTGTATGTGCACCTGCATACTCATGTGTGTATGATACACACAAAAGAAAATATTTTATTGCTTTGTAGTTAACAAGAATGAACCATTATAAAACACTGTATTTGATTTTGTTTTCTCTTCTTTCTTTTCCTTTTTCTCTTCATCCTTCATTCCTTCCTTCCCTCACTACCTCGCCTTCCTCCATCCCTCCTTTCCATAATATCCATAATATTTATTTTTGCATACAGTGTTTCAAGAGGTAGTTTTTTCTTACCAGAACTCACTTTATTATATCAGGCTGGCTCCCATCTCACATAGATCTGCCTGCCTATTCCTTCTGAGTGGTGGGGTAAAAGATGTACCATGTTCAGCAAGTTAGTTTTTCAGGATTAATAGTCCCTAAATGTGGAGTTAGAAGATAAAACCAACTGTTTACATATCTCAATTGCAGAGAGATACTTAGGGTACAAAAGGATTTATTCATGGGGATTGATTTAAAAAATTATAATATTTAAAAATTTACTTGTGTATGTATGTGTCAGGTATGTGCATTCCATGATGTGGGTATGGAGTTCAGAAGACAAATTTTGGGAGGCAATTTTCCTACCATGTGGGTTCTGGGGATTAAACTCAGATTATCAGTCTAAGTGGCAGATGCTTTTACCTGCCGAGCCATCTCATTGGCTCAGGATTGAATTTCAGATGAGTTAAGTTCTAAATTGTAAAGCTATTATCATGAGTCATTACCTTCTCTTTTTGTTTTCTCTTTTTACTCAATATCCAGTCTCTGATGGAGAGCCTGCTAAGGATGAAAGACTGGAATTCTGTGCTTGGGGAAGATGTAACTGATGATGGTAATCTGGATGTAGAAGTGAACAATGACTTAGAGAATAACGTGCACTGACTTGTGGCGACTGGCTCCTTGTTTCCTCTTCATTCCACATGTGTATAGAGCTCCTCATATACTTAGACTTGGCACATTTTGTCTATCTTCATGAAATACCACGCTCCCTTTCCACCTTATTTAGCTAGTCTTTTGTGTAAATATTTCTTTACCTCTTCAGAGTTGTAGACTTCTTCTCTTTTGCTCTTCTCTATAGCCTATATTTCTTCATTATAACAACACAGCTCTTAAGTTCCATAACAAAAGGGGAACTATAGTAAGGTATAGTAATATAAAATATTTGTATTTTTCATTTTTATTTTATAATAGAAGAAACATAAATTCTATTTATGTTTAATAGTACTTAACTTGGAGCCATGGTTCATTAATAATTTTAGTGTTGAAGCCACGGTTGACTAATTAACCTGGATGCTGTAATGCCATAAGAATCTAAGCATAGTTAAGTCCATGGACACTGTTTAGGTAAATATTCAGTTCTTGTTGGGTCTCTGTAGTACACTGTCTATCTTCCTGAGTGTAGATCACTCTACCTTATATAAATTATTATTTTATTTTAATTACTCTTTTTACTGAGACAACATCTTGCTGTAGGTCAAGCTGGCCTGGAATTCACCTTGAAGTCCAGGCTGGCCTTATACTCATGGGAATCCCCTTGTCTTAGCTGTGAAATGTTGGAATTAGAGTCAAGAGCAAGTAAGCTCAGCCTCAAATTATTTAATTTTGGCCAGAAGAGGGGTTGCAAGACTAGATAAAGAACTAATGTATTCATTTGGATGTGTTCACTAAGTATGGTTTTATTTTTCACTGTAGGTAATCAGCCTAAGGGAGCTTTGAGGAAGCTAATATATGCTACTGAGGTTTGTATTAGTATGTAAAAATCTAGATGAGAAGGAGCAGGACCTACAGCAGACATGAAATCTGTGTGTCCTTAGTAACTAATTTAAAGATTGCTTTAATTTTTTTGTATAAGGTTATATGATAAATGATGAGAATTTTCTTTTTCTTTTGATGTATTAATTTTCTGTGCATTGGTGGTTTGGCAGTATGCTTGTTTTTATGAGGGTTTGAGATTCCCTGGAACTGGAGCTACAGACAGTCATGAGCTGCCATGTGCGTGTAGAGACTTAAATTCAGGTCCACTGGAAGAGCAGCCAGTGTACTATCTCTCCAGCCCCTAGGATTTCCTTATCAATTTCTTTTTTTATATCAACTTTAGAAATTTTTATAATTATAGTATTTAGAAATGTTCAAATTGTACACTCATTTCTTCCATTAAAGATATCTTCAGAATATTATTGTTTTATTTAATCATTCCCCATGTGCATTCTTTTCTTCTGGTTCCAATGGTTCTATATACTCTTTTGAGAAATAAATAATAGCTGTGTTGTCTTCTGGTTTATTCCCTCTGTCAGTTCTTAGTTAATCTGTGTAAAAAGTCCTGATTGTATAGGGTGAAGGCTGCTTTGGCAGCTGCACTGATGTCTTTATGTTGTCCATGATAACATCATCACGGGGAAAATAACTGCAGAACAGTAGTATGGGGTATATTGGGGATGTGTGTTTCTTTTGTGTAATTGATAATTGCTTTTCTTCTTCTTTTCCTTCTTTGAAGTTAAGTGCTTCGTTAAAAACCCTAGAAGGAGACAGAAACCAAATTTATACTCAGTTATCTGAAATAGATGCAACAAATGATGATCTTACAGGTAAGGGTTCTTGACGAGCACGTCTCCTTAAAGAGAATGAATTACTTCTGAGTTTTACTGTCAGTGGTAAATGTATTCCATTATCTCTTATATTTATGTAAATTATTAAAAGTATGTAAGAATGTGGAGTATGGTGCATCTTTGTTAGGGTTTCTATTGCTATGTAGAGACACCTTGACCATGGCAACTCTTATAAGGAAGACATTCATTGGATCTGGCTTATAGTTCAGAGTTCTAGGGCCTGCAAATTATAAGTATACCATAAAGTAGTATTCCATAGTAATTGCACTGCAGAAGATCACACAGGCAGACATGGTGCTGGGGAAAGATCCAGGAGTTCTATATCTAGATCTGCAGGCAGCAGGAAGAGTGCCACTGGGTCAGTCTTGAGCATCTGAAACCTCAAAGCTCACCCTCAGTGACAACTTCCTCCAACAAAGCAATACTTCCTAATAGTGTCACATCCTCTGAGCCTAGGGTGACATTTTCACTCAAGCCACCACAAGGAGTACAATGTTGGATATAGTTTTAGATGTTAAAAAGTTTTAAATTTAATTTTTTCCTTACATTTTTTAAAATTGAGAAAGTGATCTTCAGGACTTGAGCTTGTAATGTCTACTATTTTAATATATTCATATAATTTATTAGCATACACAAGAGTGGCTTTACACCTGTAAAAATATATTTTTTTATGGAAAGCATTAAAAAAGTTTGCTGATTTTGTTCACATTGAAAAATAGTTTTTGCCAGTTGTGTTTGTGCTGTAAAAGGTATATCACATCTCACTGTGTTAATGAAATAAATTCATATTTTTATATCTGAAAAGAATGGATGGACATATTCAAATGTCTGTGCTGGTTAACTCAGAATGGAACCACAGGCATCTTTTTTTTTTTTATTTCTCCTCATCTATATTTTCTTTTCAAAACAGGCTTTATTGATCCTGTTACACTTGCTTAAATGATGCAACATAAGACAAAAACTTCTGCTTGTAGAGCTTCATTTTACCTGCCTGATGCTTTTCCTGCCTGTTTCTAACTCTACACCTATGATCACAGGCAAAGCCCCTTCACTGATTACACAGCTGAATATAAACATACCAGAAATCAACATCAACAAAATAATCCTCTCAATGAATACAAGAAACGTCAATATGTAGTCAACCATTGCCACGGCTGCCCAGAACTTCACATTTCTTCCTTTTCATTCTTAACTTATTCTGTCTTCCAAACGATAGCCAGAACCATTTGAATCTGGACCTATGCTCTATACCAGACTTCATCGTTGTGAGGCCAGCTTCAGTGTACTTTATCTTCTTTATAACCTTCAAGACCAGGGTTGAGAACTGATGAGAAAAAGACCAAAAGGGTCTCAAAGGCCTTTAAGACTTTTAATGAGCAAAATGCTTAAAAAAGATTGAACCATTGGATTAAATTGCCCTACTCACTGATTATACTAATTGTATTGTTATTAGACCTGAAAAAACACTAGTCTAATTAAAAAAAATGCTGCTATCTGAGAATAGTATTAACAGTGTGGAAGATACAGAGAGGAATAGGCACTCTGTTTTCAAGGCAGCTTTATCGAGGCATACATTAACGTACATGTATCTTAGTAGGAAGTACCAGTGTAGCAAGCAATTAGTTCACCAGTTATTCCATTGTTTACTCCTTCTCTTGGCCAGTCTTAATCCCCCCCCCCACCAAATAATATGGGAAACTCTTGTGTGTGTAGAGCGTTCCTCCAAATCCACCTTTTCTTTTTCCATGGTGTTTTAAAAAATTATTTAATGTTTTTTATTTATTTACTTTATTGGGAGTTTGCTCACATATATGTCTGTGTGAGAGTGTCAGATCCTCTGGAACTGGAGTTACAGACAGTTTTGAGCTGCCCTGTGGGTGATCGGAATTGAGCCAAGGTTCTCTGGAAGAGCATTCATTGCTCTTAACTGCTGAGCCATGTCTCCAGCCCCAACATTCTTTCCTTAATGCGTCATAAAATTTTTCAATAATTAATTTTTAACATATGGGAGCATTTTTCTCTAACCATCTCTCATCTCCCATAGATTCTGGCCTTTTTGGTAATTTATAGTGTTCTTCCTTTAAATGCATGTTTCTATGTAACCCCAGGCTTCTTGAAGTCCTCACATTTCTACCTCAGCTTCTCACATGTCTGCTTTATATAGGCTTAAAATTACTGCACCTGGCCTGTACAGTGCCCTATTATAGTGTCTGGGTTCAGTGCATAAAAGCCCCTTCTTCTGAGCCTGATGGTCTGAATTCAGTCTCCAGTGGAAGGAGAGAACAGACCCCTGCTAGTTGTCCTCTGACCTTTGCCCACCTGGGCATGCAGGCTGAGGTGAACACACACACACACACACACACACACACACACACACACACACACACACACACAAACGTTTTTTGAATTGAGCTATACTTTTTCCCAGTCCCCTTCCCTCTGAGCCCCTGCCCTCCACGTCTCCCAAACACTTAGTTTTAAAAGTTTTAAAATGAGATAAAGTCAGACACTAGAAAAAAGAGCTTGAGTGTATAATGGTAAAATAATTTGTGTTGTTTTTTAAGGCTTCTTTGCATTAGTATGATTCAATTATATTACAGCTTGTATTGACCATTGATTTCTTGATAAGTGACTTGTTAGATCTGGCAGACAGCATGGATGGGCATTTTTTTTTCTGATATAGCTTTACAATTTTTGCAGAAGTCAACTATTCATGATTTCCTGTATATTTTCCCTTTGCTATTACTGTATCGACACAAACTTTTCTTTTGGTCCATATGTTTATTTAGCTTGCATTTTAGAATAATAACATCCCATTGCACATAGTTACTAAACTTTTCCTTGTTATGATTTTGAAACTGCCCTTTTGAAGTATAGTGCATTTTTTTCTTGTATTCGATTGGTTCACATATGTTTTGGGAATGATACCTTAGAGCAGGTCAGAGTTGAGGTTCTCATTTTAATATTAGAGCTGTGTAGAGTTGTATTAATCATAATGAAAGAAAAGTGAGATATGTAAAAATAATGGTGTGCTAGTTCATACAGAATTCACAATCACTTATAATTGTTAATCCATTTTGTGTGTGTCTGTATTCATATGTATATAGAGGACAAAGGTAGATATTCAGGCTTTCCTTCAATTCCTTTCCCCCTTATTCATTGAGAAAGCTGTCATTAAACCTGGATTGTGCTGCTCAGTAAGCCCTTGGGAACTTGTTTTTTCCATTTTCAGCACTCAGACAGGTCTTATATGGGTGCTCATGACCCAAACTTTGGTCCTCATGTTTGTTTAGCCAGTACCTTACTGACTGAGCTATCTCCCCAATTTTGTGGGTGATTCAGTAGTATAGCAGTTGAAATAATGTAAAAGTCATTATTCTTTCCAGTCTTCATTTTGTTTGAGTCTTGGTCTCTCAGGAAACTGGAAATGAACACTTATTATCAGCTAGTTTGAATGACAGCACATGAACAATTTAGACTAAAAAAAAGACTGATTTATTATGGTACTAGTAACTGAACTGTTGTGTATAGTAATTGTCTATAGCTGTATGTCCCTGGGCATGTCCAATCTTGTCAATTATCTTTTTTTCTTTAAGATTTATTTATTTATTATGTATACAATTTTCTGACTGGATGCACACCTGCAAGCCAGATGAGGGCACCAGACCCCATTACAGATTGTGTGAGCCACCATGTAGTTTCTGAGATCTGAACTCAGGACCTTTGGAAAAACAAACACTCTCCTTACCATCTCTAGCCACTAAATTTTAAGACATATTTTTAATTGTATATTGTCTGAGTGATTCCATATACATTTAAAAAAACCCTAGGCATGTGATTAAGGATTTTTGTTTTCAAGACAGGCTTCTCTGTGTATCTTTATAAAGTAGGTGGGTTTTGAAGTCACAGTGATCTGACCAACTTTGTGTATCGTTAATATTTTTAATATGTTTTTAATTGTATGAAATTCCTTTAATTTCTTTATTAAGAACTGAAGACTTTAATTCCTTTAGTTTCTTTATGATTTTGTACCTTTGTCTAGAGCATATGCGAAGTCTCAAGTCTGAACAAGTGTCTTTGCAGTCAGGTAATACACAACTTGAAATCGAGAAACAGAAGCTTCAAAGGAAAATCACAGTGATGAGGGAGCTGTACCAAGACAATGAAAGGATGCTTCACAGGTGAGAGGTGTTTGGTAACTCCAGTGAATGGCAAGTGAAATGTCTTTAAATGCATGTTATGTATTAGAGGCTTTACACATTGATTATTGGATGTTATCAATTACATAGAATCATTCATGTTGTTTTTTTTTTTTTTTAATTTGGTGTTTGTTTGTGTTTTCAAGACAGGATTTGTCTGTGTAGCTTTGCAGCCTATCCTGGAACTCACTCTGTAGACCAGGCTGGCCTTGAACTAAGAGAGATCCACCTGCCTTTGCTTCCTGACTGCTAGTTTTAAAGGAGTGCCCTACATCACCTGGCTACATCATTCATTTTTAAGAATGTTATTTTGTCTTGGACGATTTTCTTCATGAACAAAATGTAAATATGTTGGAATTCCCAAGCTACCTTTCTCAGTATCTGGTAACATTTATCAGATTATTGCCTTAAACTCATGCTGACATGAGTCCAGGAATCTGAGCGGTGTCTTTGGATGGAACTTCCTATTGTATATAAATCTGACTCCTTTCTTCTGCGCAAGTTAGGCTTGCTTAATATTCTTTGTTGTAGTTACTAAATGGCAGTATCATTGTATTTGTGAACAGGGCAGCTGCTAGTCATCCTTCAGTGCCCCTTTTGTGTCCCATATTTGTTTGTCTTATCATCAAATTCTGTCAAATTTCTTAACCTTTAATCTGATGGCTTTTTATCATCTACCAATACTCTGGTTAAAGCCATCATTAGCAGTAGTTGGTTCATTACAGTAGCCCTATGAATGTCTTTATATCTTCCTACACTGTCTTTTCTCTGTAAACTCAGAATAACTCCTAAAACATAAATTGTGCATACTGTCACAGTCTTTCCTGCACCCCCCTCAAATGTTTTAAACAGACTTAAAACAAGATTCTCAGAACCAAGTTTACCATACCCACCTTGTGAGAAGCTATAGACTATTCTATGTCTCTTTTCTTTGTTGCTATCTATTGCCATTGGCTTTCTTCATTTTTGGTGTGCCCAGCACATCTGTATGGTAAGGTCTTTCATCTTTCAGGCTTTTTCTTTCCTTCTTTTTATTTTTTTCACTATGTGGTGTTCTATGTGCTTGCATTTTTGAACCTTTGTTTCATTCAGATGTGGGGTCCCACTATCATCTTAAAGAAGGCTTTCTCGGTACCCTAACTAAACCAATATCTCTTATTTTGTTCCGTTATTTCTCGTCACATCTTGTTTTGTTCTCTAATCATCATGTCCTCCGCTTCACATTAATTTAAACTCTGTAAGAAGTATGGTACTTTTATTTATATTCCCAGTGCCTAAACTGAAAGGAAAATAGTGGGTTTCCAATCAATATTTGTGCTCAATCAATTCTTCAATATCCTTGAAAGGATAATAATCAACTTTATACAGAAAAAGAAATAAAATCAGGATAGCTAAAACAATCCTGTACAATAAAGAAACTCCAGGAGGCATCACCATCCTCAACTTTAAGCTCTACAACAGACCTATAGTCCTGAAAACAGCCTGGTATTGGCACAAAAATAGACAAGGTCACCAATGAAATTAAATCAAATATTCTGCCATTAACCCACACAGCTACGGACACCTGATTTAGGACAAAACAGCTGAAAGTATATAACGTGAGGAGGAAAACATCTTCAACAAATGGTGCTGGCACAACTGGATGATGGTGGGTAAATGACTGCAGATAGACCCATGTCTATCGCCATCCACAAAACTCAAGTCCAAGTGGATCAAAGACCTCATCATAAGTCCTTCCACACTGAAACTCGTAGAACCTCATAGAAGAGAAAGTGGGAATTACCCTTGAACAAACTGGTACAGAAGACTGCTTCCTGAACATAACTCTAGTAGCACAGACACTGAGATGTACAATTAATAAATGGGACCTCCCCAACTGAGAAGCTTCTATAAGGCAAAGGACACAGTGGACAAGACCAAACGGCAGCCCACAGACTGGGAAAATATCTTCACCGATCCTACATCTGACAGAGGGCTGATCTCCAAAATATACAAAGAACTCAAGAAACTAGTCAACAAAATACCAAATAACCCTATTAAAAATGGGGTCCAGACCTTAATAGAGAACTCTCAATAGAGGAAATTTAAAAGGCTGAAGGGCACTAAAGAATGTACTCACAGTCCTTAGTTATCAGGGAAATGCAAATAAAGGAACTTCGAGATACCATCTTACTGCTGCCAGATTGGCTAAAATTAGAAACACCAAGAACAACTTATGCTGGACAGGATGTGGAGAAAGGGGAACACTCCTCCACTGTTGGTGAGAGTGCAAAGTTGTCCAGTTATTTTGGAGATCATTAAGGCGGTTCCTCAGGAAAATGGGAATCAGTCTACCACAGGCCCCGGCAATCGCCATCTTAGGCATATACCCAACTGATCCACATCCATGCAACACAGATTTCTGTTCTACTATGTTCATGGAAGCATGGTTTGTAATCACAAGAATCTGGAAGCAACCAACATGCCCTTCAACTGAAGAATGGATAAAGAAGATATAGCACATTTACACAATGGAATACTACTCTGCCGGAAAAGAAAAGAATAAAATCTTGAAATTTGCAGTAAAGTGAATGGACCTTCAAGAAACTATCCTGAATGAGGTAACCCAGTCACAAAAAGAATAAAATTGTATGTACTCAATCATATATGTATTTTAGACTGAACAAAGGATCACCAGCCTATAATTAACACTGCCAAAGAAATTAAGATGCAAAGAGGATTCTAAGAGATTCATATAAGTTCCCTCACAGAAGGGGAAAGGGACAAGATCTCCTGAGCATATGGGGAGTGGTGGGGCAGTGAGTGGAGAGGGAGCTAGGAGGAAGAGAAGGGGAGGAGAGGGAAGCATGTGGGCCTAGGAAGATTGAGTCAGGGGAGGAATAGATGAGAAGAGAGAGGGAACATAATAGAGGGAGCAATTATATGTTTGAAGAGAAAAATGAACCTAGAGAAATATCCAGAGACCTTCAAGTCTCACTGCAAGTAACAATTTGAGCAACAGTGGAAGGGCTACCATAAATGCCCTTCCCTGATAATGAGATTGAGGACTGTCTTATCCACCATCATAGAGCTATCATCTAGCAGCAGATGGAAACAGAAGCAGACACCCACAAGTAACCACTGAGCAAAACAGGAATTCAGAAGCAGAGAGAGAGGACAAGACCAGGCTACAAATATACATTGAGACAGCCAACCTGAAAAAAGGAGGAGCTACTAGGCCCCCAGACTGATAGCTGGGATTCCAGCATTGGACTGACTCAGACTCCCTAAACATGGGTCTCTGCCGGAAGGCCTGGGAAGTCTAAGGGACCTTGACAGTGGAAACAGGATATGTACCTGGTGCACAAAAGGACTTTGGGTGCACATCCCCCATGGAGGGATACTCCCTTAACCTAGAGACAGGAGAGAAGGCCTAGTCCCTACTCCAAATGATGTGTCAGATTTAGATGACCCCTCCTGGAAGACATCACCCTACATGTTGAGTGGGGGGTGGGAGAGGAGTGTGGTCGGGGGGCATGGGGGTATGAACAGAGGGAAACAGGGAGGGAGGAAGGGGGAACTGGGATTAATATGTAAAATGAAAATAAGTAAATAAAATTGTACTCAGTGTATTTAAATATTGATGGCAATATGAGACATTGCCCTGACATGTCCGGATAAGGCAGAGAAAAGACCCTTGTGATACCAATCTTGCAATTGCAGATTTCCTAATAAGAATTATAGTTTAGAATTTTCATTATAAAACCAAGCACACTTTGACTTTTATTGCCCTTTGGAAGTCCCTTGTCTGTCCTATTCCTTCATACATTAAGTGTGCATGTATTTATGTATGTGTGTGTGCGATGTAAAGTCCATTGTTAAATTTGTTTGTAACTTTAAAGCCTGTTTTTTTTCCCCAGAGATTTGCTGGCCTTTCATTTGTAAACTGAGAATGATGAAGATTCTGAGAGGCCCAGTGTGAGAACTCCTGGTTGAGGGCTAACACAGCAATTTCTTTCAGTTCTCATTCTGTAAACAATTGTCTTCTCTGACTACCTCTTTTTTTAGAATTGTTTATTTGGTGAGGTACCTGTTCACATAGAACCCAAGCATGTGCTTGAGTGCTGTCACGTGTTCTTGATGGTGAGAAGGCCATAATATACTTTGTCTTAACTTACAGTGCTGTTGGTTGGGAATTTACTTTAGGAAATACACAACTTATGTTAACCAAGATGTGTTTTATTTTGTTTGAGACTGTTTCATGTAGTCCATGCTGGCTTGACCCTGATTACAGTCAGCTGTGACTTTTAACTCCTGATCTTTCTGCTGTCACTTCCCAAGTGCTTGGAACAGATGTTTTCCACCATTGTAGATTTTATCTAGTTTTAAAAAATGATTTATTATGCTGGGCATGGATGGTGTACACGTTTAATCCCAGCACTCAGGAGGCAGAGGCTGCTGAATCTTTGTGAGTCTGGTCTACAAAGCTACATAGAGAAACCCCATCTTATCAACCAAAGCAAAATAAAGAAACAAAACTGTGATTTGCTCTTTTAAATTATGTATGATGTGTGTGAACCTGTAAAAATAAGTGCTGGTGCATGTAGAAGTCAGAAATGTTGGCCCTCCCTGGAATTGTAGATAACATGCTGTTATGAGTCACTGGATATGGGTCTTGGGAACTGAGCTCAGGTCCTCTGCAAGAGCAGGATGTACTCTTCTTAAAGGCTGAACTATTGCTCCTGCCCATGGATATTTATTTTCATTTTATGTGTATGTGAGAGTTCCTGTATGTATGTCTATGCACAATGCCTGTGCCTGGTGCTCTCTAAGGCCCGAAGAAGGCATTGGATCTCTTGAAACTGAGTTACAAATGCTTGTGAGCTGCCATGTGGTTACTGATTACTGAACTTGTGTCCTCTGCCAGAGCAGTTTGTGCACTCTTAGGTGTGAGCCATCTCTCCAGTCCCATGGCGAGTTTTAAATAAAATACACAGGATTCAAATTTGTGTATTCTTTACATCATATGTTTCATGAAAAGTGATCAACAGAGAAGTAATCCTGTATTACCCCAGGAACCAGTGGCCCCAGTATTTGCTAATTTACCAGTTAATGGTTAATGAGTTAATGAAGTTAATGAATAATGCTTAAAAATTCAAAGGTGCAACACATTTTTTTTGTCCATTTTCAAAGTAGTGGTGAAAATATGCATTGTGTTCTGTTTGTATGTGTTCACACTGTGATTTAATGTATTACTTTATTTTCTGTTGCTGTCCTGATCACACTGGTCATAATGAAAAGTCTAGGCACAACTGAAATTGAGGCCATGGAGGAGGACTGTTTATTGCGTTGCTTTCCATGGATTGATCAGCTTCCTTATATAACCCAGGGGTGGCACCACTTGCATTGGCTGGGGTCTCTCTTACATCAATTAGTCATGGAGAACATGCCCACAGGCTTGCCTCAAGCACGTCCTGGGGAGTTATTTTTCTCAGTAGAGATTCTCTTTTGCCAAGTTTCTGTAGTTTGTGAGAAGTTGACAAAAAGCCCAATGAATATGTCTATTTTGAATAGTATTATATATTCTGCTCTGAATCAACTCACAGATCAAGCTGAATTATGCCACAAGCTGTTCTTCAGGGTAGGACATAGAAACTTTGTAAAACTGTATAAATATCAGAATAAGTTCTTGCCTCTATAGGCTATACTTTTGGTTAACTTATTTTCTATATTGCTTGTTTTCATTCACGTTATTTTCTTTTTTTTTTTTTTCATGACTGATACATTATGTTCAGCTCTTTAAGTTTAATATTGGGAAGAAGTGAAATATTTGAATCTAGAAGTTTAGTATACTGCTTTATATATGTGATTTCTCTTCGAAGTTCTATCAGTAGAGTTTAAATTTCAACATTTAGGCTGTATTAGTTACTTTTCTGTTGCTGTGATAAAATACAATGGCAGAAAAGAAAACAAACAAACAAACAAAAGCACCTAAATACCAAACTGTTCAGGTCAAGGCAACTAGTAGATGGGAGAACTTGTTTTGGTGTACAGTTCCAAAGGGAGAGCCCATGATAGTGAGGGGAGCATGGGAGCATGTTCTTAGAGCAGGAAGAGGAGAGATCATAACCCCCTTAAAGTTGAAGAAGACGGATAAAACTAGAAGTAGGAAGAGGCCATATGCTCCCAAAGCCTGCTCCCGGTGACAATCATGTATCATATAATAACATGGTGGTACAAAATGGACCACAAATAGGACAATGCCACCCATTGATTCTTTGCCATCTTTGTTTCTTTAAGTATACTCTGATGTCCACACAGTGATGAAATGCCTTGTTGCTTCATTTCTCAGAGACTTATTGTTACATGGTATCTGACTGCTTTCTCTGTACCTTGTTTTCATTTTTATGCAATGGAAATAATAGTTTTGTATGGCTGTTGACTAGTTTAATTGCCCACAGAAATGTCTCGTAACAGTTCTGGCACACAGTAACTGTTCAATAATTTACCTGTTACTCGTTAGTAAAAGAAAAAAAGTAGTGCAGGGTTAGTGCTAGTGCTGGGATTATTTATTCTCTTGTTCTTTTTTTCCTTTTTAAAAGTTTAAATTAGAAACAATATTATTTTAGATATCAATCCCAGTTCTCTCTCCGTCCCATCTTCCCAAGACCCCATCACATCCTTCTTTTGCTGCATAGAAAGGGTGAGGCCTTCAATGGTGGATCATCAAAGTCTGTCACATCATTTGGGGCAAAGCCTAGGTCCTCCCCTTTGTTTCTAGGCTAAGAGACTATCCCTCTGTGGGGATTGGGCTCACTCTCTTATTATTTTTGACTACCAATTAAAAATATTGGGTCTACAACCTTTACTTCAAGCACTCAAGAAGCAAATACAGGTGGATCTATGTGAATTAGAGGCCAATCTGGTTTAAAATGTGATTTTCAGGTCTACATTATGAGACACTGTCATAAAAACCAAACAAAACAACACAAGCCATAGTTGTAGTTATTGGCCCTCTTACTAACAAACATAGTGACTTACTATAATAAAACTTGATCCTAGTTCCCACTCCCTCCTTCCATAATGGCCCGCTCACACCCTCACATCCCATTCCCCCCCAACTCTACAGGGAGGGTGATGCCATCCAAGAGGGGACATCAAAATCTGTCTAATCATTTGGAGTAGTATCTAGAACTTCCCTCCTGCTTCTAGGCTAAAGGAGTATTCCTCCACGGGGAATGTGCTCCCAAAGTCCTTTTATGCACCACAGATACATCCTGGTATAACTGTCAGAGGTCCCTTAGACTGCCCAGGCCTTCTAACTGAGGTCCACGTTCAGGGATCTGATTCAGTACAATGCTGGTTTCCCAGCTATCAGTCTGGGGGCCATGAGCTGACCCTTGTTCAGGTTAGCTGTATCTGTTGGTTTCAGTAGCCTGGTCTTGACCACTTTTCTTATCACTCATCCCTCTTTACAAGTGGATTCCAAGAGTTCAGCTCAGTGTTTAGCTGTGAGTTTCTGCTTGTATTGCCATCAGCTACTAGGTGGGGGCTTAATGATGGCATATAAATTAGTTATCTATCTCATTATCAGGGAAGGGAATTTAAGGTAGACTTTCTACGATTGCTCAGATTGATAATTGGGGTTATCCTTGTAGGTCTCTGAGTCAATTTTCTCTTCAAACTTATAATGGCTCCCTCTATTATATTCTCTTTCTTTTTCTCTCTCATGTATTAGTCTCCCAATTTAATCTTCCTGGTCCCACATGTGCTCCGCTCCTCCCCTTCTCTTTCTCCTGACACTCCACTCACTGACCCCACCCACTCCCAATATGCTCAGGGGATCCTGTCCTTTCCCCTTCTGTGAGGGACCTTGTATTATTGTCTTTGGTTCCTCCTTGTATACTAGTTTCTCTCACGGTGAGAATTATATGCTGGCAATCCTTTGCTCTATGTCTCAAATCCATATATAAGTGAGTAAATACCATGTTCCTCTTTTTATGAGTTGGTTACCTCAATCAGGATGATTTCTTCAAGTTCCATCCATGTACCTACAAATTTCAAGATTCCATTGTTCTTTTTTTTTTTTTTTCAGCAGAGTAGTAGTATTCCATTGTGTAAATGGACATCTTTATCAATTTTCAGATGAGGGGCTTCTAGGTTGCTTCCAGATTCTTGCTATTTCAAATAATGCTGCTATGAACACAGATGATCAGATGTCTCTGTTAACATGGATGTGTATATGCCCAAGGGTGGAATTGCCAGGGCTTGTGGTAAACTGATTTCGATTTTCCTGAGGAACCACAATACTGATCTCCAAAATGGCTGTACAAATTTGCACTCCTGCCAGCAGTGAAGGAGTGTTACCCTTTCCCCACATTCTTTCCACCATAAGCTGCCATTGGTGTTTCTAAGTTCAGTCATTCTGGCAAGAATAATATGGTAACTCAAAGTTGTTTTGATTTGCATTTCCCTGTTGGCTAAAAGACTGTTAAGCACTTTCTTAAGTCTCTTTCAGCCATTTTTGATTCCTCTATTGAGAATTCTCTCTTCATTTGTTGTTTTGGTAACTAGTTTCTTGAGTTATTTGTCTATTGTAGAGATCATCCCTCTGTCAGATGTTGGGTTGGTGAAGAATTTTCCCAGTCTGTGCACTGCCATTTGGTCTTGCTGACTGTGTACTTTGCCTTACAGAAGCTTCTCAATTTGAGGAGGTCCCATTTATGGATTACCAATCTCAGTGACTGGGCTACTGGTGTTATGTTCAGGAAGCTGTCTCCTGTACCAATTTGTTCAAGAGTGCCTCCCACTTTCTCTTCTAAGTGTGGCTGGTTTTATGTTGAGGTCTTTGATCCATTAGATGTTTCTGTGAATTCTTCCTTTGCCACATCATCGTCTGTATATAGTAGACATAAGGTTTTTTTTTTTTTTTAACTTAATCTTGTATCCTGGTAATTTGCTGAATGTGTTTTCCAGCCATAGGAGTTCCCTGGTAGAGTTTATCGGACCACTTATGGAAACTATCATATCATCTGCAAATAGTGACATTTTGACTTCTTCCTTTCAAATTTGTATCCCTTTGTTCTCCCTTTGTTTTCTTATTGCTTTAACTAGAACTTCAAGTACATTATTGAAGGGATATGTAGAGAGAGGGCAGTCTTGTCATGTTCTTCATTTTAGAGGAATTGCCTTAAGCTTCTCTCCTTTCAGTATGATGTTGGCTGTTGGTTTACTATATATTGCTTTTATTATATTTAGGTATGTTTCTGTTTTCCCTGATCTTTCCAAGGATGTTCAATTTTTTCAAAAGCCTTTTCAGCATCTTAGTGGGATTATAATGTTGTTATTCCTTCTCCATTTGTTTTTATTGTGGGTCTCATTGATAGATTTTTGTAAGTTGAGCCATCCCTGCATCCCTGGGATGAAGCCTATTTGATCATGTTGGATGAGTCCTCTGATGTGAATTTGGATTCAATATACCTGTATTTAATATAGTATATTTGGATCAATGTTCATGAGTAATGTTGGTCTGTAGTTCTCTTTCTTATTTGTGCATTTGTGTGACTTGTGTAACAAGCCCCATAAAAAGTTTGGTAATGTGTGAGGTTTATGTGAGCTTTCAGTTTTATTAGTGTTTATTTTATATATGTGGGTGCCTTTGTATATGGAGCATAGATGTTCAGAATTGAGACTTTGTACTGATGGACTTCTCCTATGATGGGTATGAAATGGCCTTCTTTATCTTTCTTGGTTGATTTTGGTTTGAAGTCTAACTTGGTAGATATTGGGATAACTGCACCTTCTTGCTGCCTGGGCCCAAATGATTGGAAGTTCTTTCCCCAACCCTTTTTCTCTAGGTTAGTATCTGTCTTTGAAGCTTAGATGTGTTTCTTTTTTACACCGAAAGGGTAGATTCTGTCTTCAGGTCAATTCTATTAGACTGTGTCTTTTTATATGCAAGTTAAGACCATTAATGTTGGTGGAAAGTAAGGACCATTCATTCATTAATTGTTAATTCTTATTTGTTTTAGATTTCATTTTGTTGTTGTTGGCAGTGGTATTGTTGTGTATATTTCCTATGCTTTTGCATTTGGGTTCTGGTGAAGGGGTGTTATCGATTGGCTAGTTGTTTGTTATTGTAGTTAACGTCCTTGTGTTGGAGTTTTCCTTCCAGAACATTCTCCATGGCTGGATTTGTGGATATGTATTGTGAAAATCTGGCTTTGTCATTAAATAACTTGTTTTCTCCATCTACAGTGATTGAGAGTTTTGTTGGGTATGGTAGCCTTGGCTGGAATCTGTGAACTCTTAGTACTTGTAGAACATCTATCCAGGACATTCTGGCCTTGAGAGTTACCATGTAGAAGTCAGGTGTAATTTTGATATTTTGATTGATAGGTCTGCCATTATAAATTACCTGGCCTTTGTTCTTCTTGTCCTTTATATTTTTTATTTATTCTGTATGTTAGATGTTTTGATTATGATGAGTCAAGGGGAGTTTTTTTGTTTTGTTTTGTTTTGTTTTATGTCCTGTGTATTTGGTTTTGGGTATGCTTCTTGTATTTTCATTAGCATAATTTCTTCAAATTGGAAAAGTTCTCTTCAGATTGGGAAAGTTTTCTTCAATGATTTTTTTTGAATATATTTTCTGCATCTTTGAGCTGGGGTTCTTCACCTTCTTCTCTGCCTATTATTCTTTGGTTTGGCCTTTTCATGTTATCCCACATTTCTTCTATGTTTTGTTGGATTTAAGATTTTCTTTGGTCAATGAATCTATTTCCTGTAGTTTATCTTCAACTCCTGAGATTCTCTCTTCAATCTCTTATATTCTGTTGGTTACGCTTGTGTCTGTAGTTCCTGATCATTTACCCAGGTTTTCTGTTTTAAGCGTTCCCTCAATTAGGGATTTCTTTATTGTCTCTATATCAGTTTTCAGGTCTTGAACAGTTTGAATTGCTTCCTTCATCTGTTTTATTGTTTTTCTTTGCTTTCTATACTTTCTTTAAGAGATTTTTTTTATTTCATTCATATATTCTGTGTCCTTTTTCTCTATTTCTTCCAATTTATTGTTTGTTTTTTTTTTGCATTTCTTTTCTTAATTTATTTTATATAACAAAGTCCATTTAAATGAAAACAAACATATATACACAATATTTGGGAATTTGGGCGTTCTTTCCAAACTACTTCCTGCTGGTAAGGGGCGCAGTCACGGGGGATTCGAAGAAGATTCAGAAATCCTGGCAGAAGTCTGTAAGGCTGCTTTGTCCAGCTGTTTTGAATGTAGGATCACCTTGTACTCTGTTTCAGGCAGTCTGGCTTGATCAAACCACATTAGTCTGGATTTCTTCCATTTCTTTAAGGGATTTTTTTTTCATAGCATCTTTGAGGGCCTGTGTCATTTTTAAGAACTTTTTTTTTTTAAGTCATACTCTTCATCTGTTTTGATATGTTTAGTTCTTTTTGGTGTCGAGTCCCTAGATTCTGGTTTATCATACTCTTCTTTCTATTGTTGGGCATTTTCTTCTATTTCTGTCTTCCCATCACTTATTCCAGTGTGTGAAGGTGGAGTTTCTGTCTCTCTTTACGCTGCTGTCCTGGTGAATGTAGTTGGGTCAGGAGTTCGATGTCTGCAACCATGGATAATCCAAGTTCTCTTGGAGATTGCTCCCCTGGCAGAGGCCAGTTGGTGGGGTTCAAAGTGTAGCATCAAGGTGTACCTGAGTGGATAGGTGGGTCCAGTGGGTTCAGAGCAGAGCCAGGAAGTTCCACAGAAGTGGAGGGTTTGTTGGAACCACACTTTTTCCCGGTGCCAAATTTCATATCAGAGACACACAATTTTTTTTTCTTGTTTTTTTGCACATGGCCTTTGCTGTGGTGTATGGCAATTGCTTTGTGTGATACACTATTTGTGATTGTAGTTGATTATATTGATTACATACATTAAAAGGAATGAAAAACTTTTTTTTTTAAGGAAAATAACAGTGGAGGAAAATTGTCGATTGGAGAAAGAGGAAGAACTTTTCAAAGTCAACAAGAGAACCAACCATGTGAACAAAGAACTAGACACCTATAGGTAAGACATCCTCTTTCTTATTTTGATGCTTGGCATCAGAAGCAGTAAAATAAAATGGCTTTGTTGTTTTGTTTGATCTCAGACAAGGTCTCTGTATCCCTGACCCATCCGGAACTCTTTCTGGAGGCAGACTTGCCTTGAACTCAAAGATCTGCCTGCCTATGCCTACCAAGTGCTAGGACTAAAGGCTTGTGTGTCCTAACACAACTACTCAGTGAATTGGCATATTTTTGTTTCATTAATTTGTATTTGAATTTCGTGGAATTTTGTTGATATTCAGAGAATATAAAAAGGAAAATTTTCTTTTTGGGGATTTTGACATATAAGTATAAGCATATTTTATGTTAACATGAAGAAGTTTATAAATAGGTATGGATGTTGTGTGTGTTGGCACTGGGAGGTGGAAAAGAAAGGTCACAAGATCAAGACCAATATTGGCTAAATCGTGAGCTTGAAACTAGCTTGACCTGCATGAGACCCTGTCTTCAAGAAGGACATGATGAGCAGTTAATTCAAGCTCATTCATGAATATTTTTTCAGCTGGGAAATAATATACACAGTATTAGCATTCAGCAAGTTTGCCATGAAATGAACAAGCCACTCTTAGAATTTTAGTAAATGCTTAGCTAGTCTTTGGTTCAGTCCTCAGTGGACCTGAGGAAACACTAGAATGTCTGTTAGAGGATCACCACAGCAACTTGAGTCATAAGACACTTCTATCAACCTTAGGAAGGGTAAGTTTGAGCTTTATCTAAAAGGACAAATTACTTTTTTGTTTCATAAAGACAGTAAGTTAGTTATACTTTTACCTCTTAAGAGTTCCTCTCCTGAGCTGAGCATTGGTGTCAGAGGCAGGTGGATCTCTGTGAGTTCAAGTCCAGACTGGTCTACAGAGCCAGTTCTAGGACTGTTGGGGCTACAGAGAAACCCTGTCTTGAAGTAAACAAACAAACAAACAAACAAAACAAAACAAACAAAAACGATTTCCTTTTCTGGGACTCTGTTAATTTTATAGGATCTGAGTTTATCTTTCATGATTTTGAGTCCTGAAAATGAAAACCAGATGATCAGGCATGCTTGCATGTGCCTGAGACTTTTGCACTTAGGATGGAGGCATGGTAAGATTGTAACTGAGCCCCTGAACAGGCTGCTTGAGACCTTCTGTACTGTGTAAATTTTTGTGACATCGTGTTAGGCACATCCAAGTAATAGTGCTCACATAGTTTAATTGACATTAGACTTAGGGGAGGAGAAGATGGTCTTTAATACCTGTCAGCATCTCTCAAAAGAGGAGTCTTGTGGTTATAATTAAATAAGGAAGAACACTCAGTAATATTCTTGTAGCCACATGCTGTTATTCTTTATTATATGTCAGCACAGTGGAGTAACTATTTGTTCCATGTAGACGGCGTGCCAAGGATATCGAAGAAGAATTGGAGAGAACAATTTGCTCCTATCAAGTGCAGGTATGTGTGTCAAGTGACAGCTGTATATGCAGTTAGAGCACTCTGACTGGATAGAATTGATGCAGGACTGTAGCTTTCATCACTCCTGAGGTGTTTTGTGAAACTGAAATATACACAGGGAGCCAAAGATGCTGAAATAAAAAACTTCTGCAGCTTTCCTTTCTTTTGGAATGAGTATTATACAGCACAGCACTGTCTGGCACCATCACAGTCCCATGTTGTGCTTGTTATCTGTTCCTTGGAAACTCTAGTAGTTGATCATCTTCTGCAGTTTGTTGGCATTAAAAACCTTATGTTCAGGTTTGTTTAAAATTTCAGGAGAGAAAATCATCTGTATATGTGAAATTGTGCTTTCAAAATGGTTATAATGCTTCAGAGATGCATCGGCAGTGGGAATTATGGTTTGGGCCATGAATTTTAGTGGTGGCAATGAAAGTTTTTTATTTATGAATAATTTTAATAACTGTATTTTAGGTTATGGCTCATGAACAAAGGGAACATGACTATTGGGTAAGTTTTTAAGTCCCCTAACATATACTATTCATGTTATATTAGTTAAAGGTATAGACAGTATTTAAAAATAATCACTTTCTATGAATTTTGTTAATTTTACCAGTATTTAAATCATATTTAGGCCAGACCATAGGAAGCACTGAGAATTAATCTTTTATTTCTGTGCTTTACTTGTACATTTCCCTCTGAATATAATTAGTTTTAAAATCACAAAGTCTTGAGAAGGAGTTTTGGGGGTTGGAGAGAGAGCTCAGTATTTCAGCTCAGCACTTGCTGCTCTTCCAGAGGACCAGAGCTGTGTTTGGTTCTGAGCAAGTCAGATGATTCACATTTGCCTGTCTTCTACTTCCAGGTGAATTTAGACCCTCTTCTGTCCTCTTAAGACACCTCCAATCACACTCGTGTGTGCATGCACACACACATAACATGTGTACATCTTCATATTTATGTGTCATACAGTGAGCACCTTATAAGTCCAGGTATATCAGAGTCAGGAGAAACACTTATGCACATAAAACTAAATAAAATTTTAAAACAGTTAAGTGAATTGTAACATTTTACTAGCTCAGGGTATTGTACTGAATTCCTTTTTGTTTAAAATTGATTTTTATGATTACAATTGGAAAATAATTACACACAGAGAAACATCCTTTTTGGAGCAGGGGTTTGAGGCAAGGTTACTTTGTGTATTGATGGCAATCCTGGAATTAGGTCTGTAGACCAAGGTGGCCTTAGTGATGCACCTGCCTCTACCTCCTTTGAACTGGGATTAAAGTTGTGCACCACCATTGCCTAGCTAAAAAAATTATAGTAGTAAAATATATTTAAGCTATATTTACGGTGGATGTTAAGTGCATTAGTTGGCTAAAGTCAATTCTCATGTATATTGCAAAGTTATTGACAGTAGTGTCCCTTTTATTTGAAGAGTGTTAGTATTTGCTACTTATAAATGGTAAGCTTACATTTTGCATTGATCTATCTAATGTACTCTATATTCTATATCTGATCTGTAGAGTCAACAGAATGGGAAGCATGTAGAATACCATATGTTTGGCTTTTATTAATGATTATTTGAGAGTATTGCAGGTTCTTGGTATTTATTATAACTAAGTTGGGCATGGTGCTGCACACTACCAACAAATACACACATACAAATAATAACTGCTGCAATTGTGTTTGTGAATGGTCTTATACTTAATAGTAGTGTGATATGTACAGATTGTATTTAGTTATTAAAATTGACCTGTATTGTCATTCTGTGAAACTGTTTTAGACATTTGTAGTTTCCAGTATTATGGACCTAAGGACCATCCATTTCCATTGACTTTGCTCTATGTTAGTCTGCTAGCCACTTATGATTGGATATTTTCATCATCAAATGATTTTAGGCTCTGATACTGCATTTAAACAGCAACATTAATTGTCAAGTACCAATAAAACTCCAGCTTTACATTTATGCATTTGGATGGCTTAAAACTCATTCCCTTTTTGAATAATTCCCAAAATTAAAAATGTTTTATATTGACTACAATAAGTGCCAATTCTCTTTTATTTATTTATAATATTTATTTATTTTTCTTATTTTATATATGAATCCCAGTTTCTGCTCCATCCCTTCCTGCTCCCTTTCTTCTACCATCCCATGCCCAACCACCACCCTCAAATAACATCTCCCCACTCCACATGTAGGGTGATGAGTTCTTGGGTGGGTCATCTAAATCTGTCAAATCATTTGGAGTAGGAACTAGGCCCTCCCTCTTGCCTCTAGGAGAAAGGAGTATCACTCCATGGGGTACATGCTCCAAAATCCTATTATGGATCAGGGATACATCCTGGTTACACTGTCAGAGGTCCTTTAGACAGGCCAGGCCTTCTGAGACCCATGTTTAGGGGGTCTGAGTTGTTCCAATGCTGGATTCCTAGCTATCACTCTGGGACCCATTAGCTCCTCCTTGTTTAGGTCAGTTGTCTCTATGTGTTTCTATAGCCTGGTTCTGTCCTCCCTCTCTGCATCTGGATTCCAGTTTGGCTCAGTGTTTAGCTGTGTGTATCTGCTTCTATTTCTATCAGCTTCTAGATGAGGGCTCAATTATTGTACATAAGTAAGTAATCAATCTCTTTATCAGGGAAGGGCATTTATAGTAGCCTAGCAAATGTTGCTCAAATTGTAAATTGGGATGAGACTTGTAGGTCTCTGTACATTTCTCTATAATCATTTTTTATAGAATCCTATAATGGCTCCCTATTTTATGGTATTTCTCTCTCTCTATTTTTCTCATCTATTCCTTCCCTGACTCAATCTTTCTAGTCTCATGTCATGTGTTTTCCTCTCCTGCCCTTCTCTTTCTCCTAGTCCCCTATGCACTTACTGCCCCACCACTCTGAATATTCTCAGGAGATCTTTTCCTCCCCCCATGAGAGATCATGTATGAATCTCTTAGAAATGTCTTGTATCCTAGTCTCATCACTGGCACTGTAAATTATAAGCCAGTGATCCTTTGCTCTATGTCTAAAATCCATATAAGTGAATAAGTACCATGTCCCTCTTTTTGTTACTGGGTTACCTCATTCAGGATGGTTTCTTCAAGTTCCATCCACTTGACTGCAAAGTTCAATATTACATTCTTTCTTTCTGGCAGAGTAGTAATCCATTGTGTAAATGTGCCACATATTCATTATCTATTCTTCTGTTGAGGGGCATCTAGGTTGCTTCTAGATTCTTGCAATTACAAATAATGCTGCTATGAATATAGTAAACAGATACCTTTTTTGCATGGATGTGGATCATTTGGGTATATGCCTAAGTGTGGGATTGCTGGGTCCTGTGATAGACTGATTCCCATTTTTCCTTAGAATCACCATAATGATCTACAAAATGGCTGTACATGTTTGCACTCCTGACAGCAGTGTAGGGGTTATCCTGTTTCTTCATATCCTCTCCAGCATAAGTTCTCATGGTGTTCCTAATTTTAGTATTTCTGGTAAGATGTTATCTCAAAATTGTTTTGATTTGCATTTCCTTGGTAGCTAAGGATGTTGAGTACTTTCTTAAGAGTCTTGAAGCCTTTTTGATTTCCACAATTGAGATTTCTCTCTTCAGATCTGTGCTCCATTTTTAATAGGTTATTTGGTGTTTGGTGACTAGTTTCTTGAGTTCTTTGTATATTTTGGAGATCGACCCTCTCTCCGATGTATGATTGGTGAAGATCTTTTCCCAGTCTGTGGGCTGTTGTTGGGTCTTGTCAAGTGTCCTTTGCCTTACAGAAACTTCTCAGTTTCAGGTGCTACCATTTATTAATTGTCTGTGCTAACGGAGGTATGTTAAGAAAGCAGTCTCCTGTACCAATTTTTCAAGGGCACCTCCTACTTTCTCATCTAAGAGGTTCAGTGTGGATGGATTTATGTTGAGGTCCTTGATCCATTTTGACTTGTGTTTTATGTATGGCTATAGACATGGGTCAATTTGCAGTCATCTACAAACTATCATCCAGTTGTGCCAGCACCATTTTTTGAAGATGATTTCCTCTGCTCATTGTATGCTTTTAGGTGTTTTATCAAAAATCAGTTGTTTCTAGGTGTGTGGGTTAATGTCAGGATTTTTTATTTGATTATATAGATCTACTTGTATATTTTTCTGCCAATACCAGGCTGTTTTCAGGAGTACATCTCTATAGTAAAGCTTGAAATCAGAGATGGTCATGCCTCCTGAAGTTCATTTATTGTACAGGGTTGTTTTTTTATACTCAGTCATTTTTTTCTCCATATGAACTTGATTATTATTGTTTTAAGATCAGTGATAAATTGTGAGGGGATTTTGACAGGGATTTCATTGAAACTGAGAATGTTTGTGGTAAGATTTCCATTTTTACTATGTTTATCCTACCTATCCAAGAGCATGGGAGATCTTTCCATTTTCTGGTATCGTCTTTAATTTCTTTCTTTAGAGTCACAAAGTTCTTATTATATAGGTCTTTTACTTGTTTGGTAACTTTACAACAAGATACTTTATGTTGCTTGTGGCTATTGTAAAGGGTGATGTTTCTCTGATTTCTTTCTCTACCTCTTTGTCGTCTGAATAAATTAGGGTTACTGATTTTTTTTAAGTTTATCTTGTATCCTGCTACTTTGCTGAAGGTGTTTGTCAGTGGTAGGAGTTTCTTGGTAGAGTTATTTTGGGTCACTTATGTAAACTATCATGTTACCTGCAAATAGTGACAGATTGACTTCTTCCTTTCCAATTTGTATCCTCTTGATCTCCTTTTGTTGTCTTATTGCTTTAACTAGGACTTCAAGTACATTATTGAAGAGATATTGAGAGTAAGAGAGCAGCATTGTCTTGTTCCTGATTTTAGAGGAATTGCCTTCATCTCTCCACTCTGTTTGATGTTGGCTGTTGATTTACTGTATATTGCTTTTATTCATTTAGATATGTTCCTGTTATCCCTGATCTCTCCAAGACCTCTATCTCAAAGGTTTTTCAGCATCCAGTGACATGATTACGTTGTTTTCCTTTTTCAGTTTGTTTATATTGTAGATCACATTGATAGATTTTCATATGTTGACCTGTCCCTGTCACCCAGGGATGAAGCCTATTTAGTCATGTTGGATGATTTCTCAGATGTGTTCTTGGATTCGATTTTCCAGTACTTTATTGAGTATTTTTGCATCAATATTCATGAGGAATATTGGTCTTTAGTTCTCTTTTTTTGTTGTGTCTTCTTTTGGCTTAGTTACCAAGGTAATTGTGGCCTTGCAAAAGGAGTCTGGTAATTAACATTCTACTTCTATTCTGTGAAACAATTTGTGGAGTTACGTTATTAGCTTTAGCTGGAATTTATGGTAGAATTCAGCACTGAAGCCATCTGGCCCTGGACTTTTTTTGGTTGGGAGGCTTCCAATGACTGCCTCTATTTCAGTGGGGATTATAGGTATTTTTAAGGTGCTCATCTGTTCTTGATTTAATTTTAGTTAGTGATAGTTATTGAGAAATTTGTCCATTTACTTTGAGTTTTTAAATTTTCTGGAGCATAGGGTTTCAAAGTATGACCTGAAACTTGTCTGGATTTCCCCAGTGTCGGTTGTTATGTCTCCTTTCTTGTTTATGATTTTGTTATTTTGTGTTAGTTTGGATAAAGATTTGTCTATCTTGTTCATTTCCTCAAAAAGTGAACTCTTTATTGCATTGAGTTTTGTATTGTTTTCCAAGATTCTACTTTATTGATTTCAGCCCTCAAATTATTTCCTTGCTTCTATACCTCTGGGGGTGAGTTTGCTTCTTTTTGTTCTAGGGCTTTCAGTTTTGCTGTTAATTCTCTAATGTGACTATTCTCAGTTTTCTTCATATGGGCACTTAGCGCAATGAACTTCCCTCATAGCACTCTTTCAAGGTGTCCGATAAGTTCGCATATGTTGTGTCCTCATTCTTGTTGAATTCTAGGAAGTCCTCCATTTCTTTCATTATTTCTTCTGTGATCCAGGTGCAATTGTGCACTGTTCAGTTTCTGTGAGTTTGTAGGATTTCTGCGAGGTGTGTTGTTGTTGAATTCCAGCTTGAAAGCATGGCGGTCTGATAAAATACAGGGGACTATTCCAATTTTTTGTATCTGTTGAGGTTTGTTATGTGGTCGATTTTAGGGAAGGTTCCATGTGGAGCAGAGAGGAAGGTACATTCTTTTGCGTTTGGTTGGAATGTTCTATAGATGACTGCTAAACCCAATTGAGACATAACTTCTGTTAGTTCTTTTGATTATTTGTTAAGTTTGTATCTGGTGGAAATGTCTAGTGGTGAGATTGGGGTGTCGAATTATCACACTGTGAGTATGTGAGGTTTTATGTAAACTTTGAGTTTTAGTAGTGCTTCTCTTACAAATGTGGGTGCCTTTGTATTTGGGACATATATGTCCAGAATTGAGATTTTTTGCTGATTGGTTCTCTACGATGAATACGAAATGACTTTATTCATCTGTTTTGATTGATTTTGGTTAAAAATCTAACTTATTACATATTAGGAGAGCCACACCTGCTTGTTTCTTGGGTCCATTTGATTGGAAGTTCTTTTCACTACCCTTTGCTATGGGTTAATGTTTGCTTTTGAAGCTTATCTGTGTTTCTTGTATTCAGCAGAAAGATGGATTCTGTCCTGCTATCCATTTAGCCTGTGTCATTTTATATGTGATTTAATACCATTAATGTTGAGGGAAAGTAAGTACCATTGATTGTTAATGCTTATTTGCTTTAGATATTTTGTTGGCCATGGTATTCTGAATATATTTGCCCTGTTTTTAAGTTGGGTTCTGATGAATTGGGGTCATCTATTGCCTATGTCTTCATGAGCCTAGATAACTTCCTTGTGTTGGAGTTTTCATTACAGAAGTTTCTGTAGGCCTGGATATGTAGATATGTATTGTGAAAATCTGGCTGATTCTTTTTTTCTGTCTATAGTGATTAGGAGTTTTGCTGGCATAGTATCCTGGGGTGGCATCCATGGACTTTTAGCACTTTTAGAACCACATATCCAGGACCTATGGTCCTTGAGAGTTTCCATGGAAAAGTCCGGTGTAATTTTGACTGGTCTGCCTTTATATGTTACCTGGTCTTTTTTCTTTGCTGCTCTTAAAATTTTTTCTTCATTCATATGTTTGATTATATGTGTCAAGGGGTTCTTTTTCCTTGGTCCAGTTTATTTGTTGTTCGATATGCTTCTTGTATTTTCATGGACGTATCCTTTCCAACTTGGATAAGTTTTCTTCATTGATTTTGTTGAACATGATTTCTGCCCCTTTGAGCTGGGCTTTTTCAAGTTCTTCTATACATATTATTGATAGAGTTGGCCTTTTCACAGTGTCCAACATTTCTTGGGTGTTTTCTGTTAAGGAGTTGTTGGAGTTAAGATTTTCTTTGGTCAATGAATCATTTCCTCCTGTTTATCTTCAGTGCCCGAGATTCTCTCTTACATCTCTTGGTTTTTGTTGGTTATGCTTACATCTATAGTTCTTATTATTTGTGCAATTTTTCTATTTACAGCATTCCCTCAGTTTGTGTTTTCTTGATTGTCTCTATTTCAGTTTTCAGGTTTTGAACTGTTGGAATTATTTCCTTCATCTGTTTTTTTCTTGACTTTTCTTACTTTCTTTAAGAAATTTGTTCATTTTTTTCCATTTTTTTTGCATATTTTTCCTTTCATTTCTCTAAGGGATTTTCTCGTATAGTCTCTGAGTGCCTCTGTCATTTTTATGACGATATTTTCTAAGTCCTCCTCTTCTGCTTCATCTGCTTTCAAGTCTTCAGGTCTAGTAGTTGGTGTAGATTCCCTAGATTCTGATGACTTCCTTCTTGTCTTTCTATTGTTAGGTGTTTTCTTGTATTGTCACCTTACCTTCACTTCTTCCAATGGGTACATGTGGGGTTTCTCTCCTGTTTATGCTACTCCCCCAGTGTGCTTAAGTGTGTCAGGAGTTTGATGTCTGTATCTCTGTGTGGTCCAAACTCTCTAGGAGCTTACCTCTCAGGCAGGGGCCTGGCAATTGGGGTCAATGATCAGGTAGGCAGGGACTCAGTTGTCCAGCATGGATAGTCTGGTCTCTGGCAGAGGCCTGGCTATTTAGGTATCAGGCAGAGGCCAGGCGATGGGATTCAAAGATTATGCAGGAGGGGACTTGATGTGGTTTAGTGTGCTCAGAATAGATCCAGGAAGTTCCCTGAAGTTGGCGGGATTATTGGACCTGCTCTGTGGTCCAGTGCTCAATGAAAGCAGTGGGACAGTGGCCTAGTTAGGGCACAGGTTGGGGTGAGGGCAGATTCTGGGTGGGTGGTTTGTGGATCAAAGTCCTAGGAGTGTTCTCGATGGCTACTGGATGTAGGTGGGAGCTACATTCAGGGCTAACCCGGAAGTTTCCAGGGAAGGGTATGGCAGGGATTGGACCTGAACTGGTCCCAGATTCACCTCCAGCAGGGTCCCGGTCATGAGGGCCAAAGATCAGGTAGGCGGGGACTCAGGGTGGTCCTGCATGGATAGGCATTCTGGGAGAGGTCTGGCACTCCAGCAGAAGTCAGGAGATGGGGGTCACTGAAAGAAGCATGGTGATGGGGGTGAAAAAAGATAAGTGCAGATTCTTAACCTGTTTTTAGTCGTGAAGTTATATGCCATCATGCTCTAGACATTTGAGATTTTATAGATATAGTTTCAAAATCTATTATTTTCTTCAAGCTGGAAGCTCGTGCTTTGGAAAGAAACGTCAATGAATTAAAGAGAAAAAATGCTCTGATGAGACAAAAGTAAGTATTCATAAGAATACTTTATTTGAAATAGTTTCTTCATTGTGTAATGCTTGTATAAATATATTTTTTTAAAATAAATGTAGTAAATTTCATAATGTTATAAAATATCTGGTCAGTTTTAGTACTATGAAGTTTAATTTGTGTGAAATACTTTTTGTTTGGTTAGTTCAGGGACACTTCAAGATGCTTTTACAAATCACACTATTAAAAGTGTCAGGTAAAAACATTACAGAATGATGAGTGTAGAAAAAACAAGAGTGGGCAAAAGAAAGGATGCCTTTCTGACACTGTGATGCTTTCTCAGAGTACTTCATTCCTAGTAAATAGGAAAGCTGTTCTATTTCAAGTCTAAGAAACAGGAATTAAGTAGCACTTTTTTAGAAATGTAACACTTAAAGATACAAACTTTAGAAATGCAATAGTCTCCTCATTTAGTGGAATTTTAAATTTTACAAGGGGAAGTGTGGGTAACTCAGAGCAGTTCTGCACTGTTGCCCTGACCTTTTCCTTTCAGAGTCAGGTAAAGCCCCTGCCTCAGTTTCCTTAGTCATAAAATGACACATTTCTACTAGTTTATCTAGTATGTTCTACTTCAAGAATGTATGTATACTCTGTAAGATAGCACTCAACCAAGTACAATTTATAGAAACATCCAGTTGTAAACATGAGCACCTCTAAGAAGAAGCCAGACCTCCATAAGAAGTGTGGAACTGTAGAAATGGATCTGGGCAGATCAGTGGTTGTTCTTTTTTCTTTTCTTTTTTTTTTTTTTCAGCAGATTTTGAGCTTGGAACTGCTTTGGAATTGGCCTTTGCCTAAAATGTGGTGTTTCTTTCTGATGAGTAACATAGATATATTTGTTTTTTGTTTGTAGACTAACTAAAGCAGGATATTCACCTGATTTTATAAAGACAGCATTTGGCAGAGGTAGTGTTTTTTATAACCCATATTTTAAATACATATCATGTATCCATATATATTGTATATAATAGTTTAGTTTAGTTTAAATTAACATTTTCACCCAACAGTATTTAGGATTTTGTAGTGGTGATTTTATTTGAAATTGTTTCATTAACTCTGGGTTTTGGCTTATTAGCATTAATGAAAATGACTGATACCTCATTTTCTCAGGGAAATGTCCTGACAGGTCCTTTAAAGGCACAGTGCTATTAATAAGGTACCATTAGTTATTTTTGGGGAGAATGAATGAGAAGTATTTAAGTGGAATAGCATTGTGACTACATATTAACAATACTTTAAGAATTTTTGAATGGTTATTTTAATTATCAAGCAAATTTCAGAGTATTGATTTAAAAGTTAAGACAAGGTCTAGAGTTTGATGACTGTAATAATCCCAGGGAGCTTAGCCCTTCAAAGATGTATTTAGTACCTCTGCTGGTGATTTACTAAGTTAGCATTTTAATGACTTCCAAAGAGCTAATCATTTGCATTGTGCTTTCCAGTTGAAGTGGAATTAAAGAGAAATCTTCATGGGTAGAATATACCTTCAACTACCTATGGACGTCAGCAATCATTTTGAGAGTCATATTTCACTAAAATGTAAATATATATTACACTGCAAATATTGAAGACTTCAAGTAGTAACAATGCTTGGAGTGGGACAAATATATAGACGATGCCACTATGATGGGTCAACCATGCTTTGATCGTCTCTGTAGACCATTTGTTGGGATGGTACACACTCTGTAAGATTTACTGTACTTGAAACAGGAATTCCCTGGTGTTTAATTTCCTTTTGTTGCTGATTTTGTTGATTTTTTTTTTTTTACCTTTGGAAGCATAATCACAATTGGGAATGATGAATTTGTAAAATGATAGGGGTCTCAGTCATCTGGATTATATATTGAATACATGGTGATATTTGAGTCTTTAACTTGAAGAATTCAAAAGTAATTTCTGATTCTCCACAGTATTTTATGAATTTGTTTACTTTTATAATCTGACTTTTACTTGGGCAGTGTTGGTGTATGGCTTTAGTCCTAGCACTTGGGAGGCAAAGACATGTAGATCTCTGATTTTGTGTCTAGCCTGGTCTACAGAGTGATTTCCAGGATAGCCAGAGCTACACACAGAGAGATGCTATTTCAAAAAACTAAAAATCAAAACAAAATAAAACCTCCCAAACTGTGTCTCCCAAACTGTGTGACTAGAACATTTCATGGTTGGCCATGACCTATGTGGCTCTGACTTAAATCAAGCACTTTCACATTGCAAACCTTCATGTATGTAGTAGGTTTTTCCCCCCCGGCGCCTGGGCCCACCACCACCCTAGCCCCAAATAACACACAGAGACTCTATATTTGATATAATGCTGTTGGCCAGGTACTAGTTTCTTATTGGCTAGTTCTGTCTTAAGTATTAACCCATTTCTGTTAATCTAAGAATTTCCAAGTGGTTTCATCTTACGGGGAATGGGGCCGGCATCTGGTCTCCCCAGTCTCTCCATGCTGACTCCTCCTTACTACTTCCTGGAATCCTTCTTGTCTCCTAGTACTACCTGTCTTGCTTTCCTATTGACCAACAATACTTTATTCATTAACCAGTATGATAAGGTGATGGGAGATGTCACTCTGTAAATACGTTTATCATACTGGTTAAGTTGGATTATTGGGAAGTATATGGTCACAAATTTCCAAAAATATCTGTGTATGTTGTCAGACACGTTTGAATCGTACTCTGAGTCAAAAAGGGAAATCATTTTCATTTTCAGGTAATTGGGTATGCATACCCAATTCCAGGCCAGCTAGGGGTACATAATGAAACCATTTCAGAAAACAAAATAAAATGCAACACAAAAAATGACAAGCTAACAAAGAAACACAAAAAGCATATGTACATCATCCTCCCTCAATCCTATAGTGACTCCTAAATACCAACAGCAACCTTTGTTTAACTTGTGTGGCTATATACAGTAGATAATAGTTTGGCATTGTGTGTGGTTCTGTTGTTTTTTGTTTCGGTTTTATGTAAAATACATCTTGAGAGTTGTGTTATTTACCCAGGTAAAATTTCTCTAGAGCTTGTATCCTGCCTTCCACATTGAACATATAAATATAAAAATAAGCACCATTCCACTCAAACTTATGACCTTCCTATTTTAAAAATCAGAATTGTTTTTGAGATGAACAGGTGACTCAGCTTTTAAAAGCACATATTGCTGTTGCAGAGGACCTGAGTTCAGTTCCTAGCACACATATTGAATAGCTCAAGGTCCATGTAAACTTCATCTTTAGAGGATCCAATGTCTCTGGACTCATTGGCCACTGTACCTTTCATGGACATGACCCCCATGTTGATAGAAAGGTAGAAAGAAAGAATAAGAGGAAGAAAGAAAGAAAGAAAGACACACACACACACACACACACACACACACACACACGCCAATTTAAAAAGAAAACCTTGAAAATATCAGAATTCTTTACATAGGTGTAAAGCTGAGGGAATTCAAGGTGTGAGTATTTATATATGCACCTTATGCTGTTATTTTAATAAACTTCTAATTTGTTGAAAAGCTTCAAAAACACCATGCTCTGTTCAAATATGTGCAGTGTTCAGGGCACATATTAGACATAAGCTGACAGACAGTAGGATAACACGATGAGAGCTGTTGAATGTGATTCTGACTTATGGTTCAGCTAATTGGATCTACATTTAAGACTGCTGTTATTATCATTGTCATTATTATTATTATTATTATTATTATTATTATTATTATTTTCTTTTAGATGTCGATCCCAGTTCTCTCCCCTCTCCCTCCTCCTCCCTACCTCTTACCCTCTCTCCCCCCTTCACATGTACCCTGACCACCCTCCCCTCCCATCCCCCCACCCAATTCCACATGTGGGGCAATGCCATCCAGGTGGGGACATATAAATCTGTCAAGTCATTTGAAGTAGGGACTAGTACTTCTTTCCTGTCTCTAGGTTAAGGGAGTGCCCTCCATGGGAACATGGGTCTCAGCTAGAAGGACTACCCAGTCTAAGGGACCTCAGGCAGTGGAACCAGGATGTATTCCTGGTGCACAAAAGAACCTTGTATATACAACTGCTGTTTTAATTATTCCAGAGCACTTCCCATATGGTCCCTATATACTGTGCTGACCTTCACTGAAAGGAGCTATTCTCTCTCCTCCAACTGTGTTGGAGGGTCTATTCAGAACCTCACCTTTCCTTCAAGAGGGAGGAGGAGGAAGCATAGTATTTAAACATTTTCATTACTCTAAAATCTCCCTTATGTTATCTTTTCATCTCACTTTACCTTTAAAATAATCTGTGAGTAGACATTTGTGAAGTATAGGCACTGCTTTTACTTATATTTCTAGAGAAAATTTTTTTGGGTAAATAACACAACTGCTTGTAATTATAGACTTACTTATTTTTTTAAACAGGGTAAATAATGTTAGACCAGATATGGTAGCACATCCCTTTAATTCTAGCAGTTGAGGTGCAGAAGCAGGAGGATTTCTGTGAGCGTGAAGGCAGCCTCATCTACAGAGTCAGTTCCAGGCCATTCTGAGAATTGCTTAGTAAGACTCTACCTCAAAAACAACCAAACAGCAAAATCCTTTGTAGCTCCTTGTTCTGATCTGTATTCTTCTTCCACACAGTTTAAGGCAAGTGTCCACCCGAACTATGGAAATTCAGGGGAATCCAGAGTGCTCTCAATGACACTGTGGGTGTATGTAGCACTCAAAACTTTGTGAATTTTGAAGCATTTCATAGAGCAGATTTTAAATTTTTGATGTTCAACACTTAAGGTCTATAAACACACATCTCTCTCTCTCTCTCTGTCTCTGTCTCTCTCTCTCTCAATATATATATATATACATATATATATATATATGTATATATATATATATTCTTCATCCTGTTTGACTCTGGCACCCTTTAGTCCTAAATGAATACACAGATGGTATATTGGGTATACAACAGTTGGCTGGTGGTTGGGCTTCTTATTGGCTATCTCTGTCTTAATTATTAACCCATTTCTATAATCATGTATTTCCACCTGATTTGGCTTATGGGAGAATTCTTCATCCTGTTACTTCTTTGGTGCACTAAATCACTATCCCTCCACCTCCTGTTTTGCAGCATTCTCATCTTGTAGTCCTGCTCTATATTTTCTGGCTGGCCAATCAATCAATCATTATTTTATTCATCCTAATAAGACAAAATATATACAGAAGGAATTCCCAGATCATATGGAAATTGCAAACACAGTGCCAGGCACTTCCAATTAGGAATACTCAACCTACACTGGATAACGAGAAGTTATACTACATAAAACCTTTAAAGAATATATAAGATAGAGCAGTGTAATCAGCATTATTGGCTGAAGAAGCAAGATCAGAATGTAGAAATATAATTTGTGTGGGGGCATTTTTGTGAGTGCTTAAAGAAAGCAAGGTAATCAAGAAAAAAATATCAAAGAGTTGAAGGAACAGTTCAGGACATGAAAACAGAAATAGAGACAATAAAGAAAACACAAACTGAAGGAATGCTGGAAATAGAAAAAAGTGGGCAAATGATCAGGAACTACAGACTCAAGAAAAATCAACAGAATACAAGGAGAGTGAGAGAGAGAATCTCAGGGGCTGAAGATAAACTAGAGAAAATAGATACATCGACCAAAGAAAATCATAAGTCCAATAAAACCTTAACACAAAACATCCAGGAAATGTGGGACACTGGTTAAAGCAAAAGATAAGACTAATGGGTGTAGAAGAAGGTGAAGAAGCCCAGTTCAAAGGTGTGGAAAATATAATTCACAAAATCGTTGAAGAAAAATTTCCCAATCTGAATAAGGACTTGCCATAAAGAAGCACAAAGAAGAAAACCCAACACCAAATAGACTGGACCAAAGAATAAAGACCTCACACACATGGTAATCAATGCACCTAACATACCAGAAAAAAAAGAAGAATATATTAAGAGCGCAGGAGAAAAATTTCAGATAACATATAAGGTAGAACGGTCAAAATTACACTTAAATTCTCCATGGAGTTACCAAGATCAGAATGTCCTGGGTAGATATTTCTACAAGTATGAGAATCCCAGATGCCTGACAAGGCTACTATACCTAACAAAACTCTCAATCATTATAGATAGAGGTAACAACATATTTAATGACAGAGCTGGATTTTCACAATGAATATCTCCAAATCCAGCCCTATAGAAATTTCTGGAGCGAAAACTCCAACCCAAGGAAGTAAACTAACTCCCCACAAAGACACTAGTAATAGATAATCCCAATTCACCAAAACCAAGTTAAAGCATGGATAATATATTCACAATACCAGCACCACCTACAAAAAATCTAAAACAATAAGCATTAACAATCAGTGGTCCTTATTGTCCCTTAACATTAATGGTGTTAACTCACCTATGGAAATTCACAGGATAAAAGAATGGATACAAAGACAGAATTGATGGTTTTGCTGCATACAAATAGCTACATCTAAGTTTCAAAGGCAGACTTTCCCTCAGGGTACAAGGGATTGGGAGAAGAATCTGCCAATGAAGTGGACCCAAGACGCCTGCGGGTATAGTTATCCCTAATACCTAACATGTTAGACATCCCACCAAAATCAATCAAATGAGATGAAAACAGTCATTTCATTTTCATCATAGGAGAAATCCATCAGGGCAAATTCCCAATTCTGAACATCTTTGCCCCAAATACAAAGGCACCCACATTAGTAAAGGAAACTCTAGTAAATCTTTGAAGCTCATGTAAAAGCCTCATCCACTCCTGGTGGAACACTTCAACCTCACTCATACCATCTAGACAGGACCACCATACAAAAACTTGATAAAGAATCAAGAACTAACAGAAGCTATGTCTACATTGGGTTTAAGATACATCTACAGAACATTATAACCAAACACAAATAATATACCTTCCTCTCAAATCCCATATTGAACCATCTCTACAATCAACTTCATACTAGGCCACATAAAAACCCTCCCACCAAATTAAAAAAAGAAATTGGAATATTCCTATGTTCTTATCAGACCACCATGCTTTAAAGCTAGAATTCAACCACAACACAAATCTGAAGAAACCCTACAAAATCATGGAAACTGAACAATGTCCAATTGGACCATTCCTGGTCAAGAAGATATAAAAAAAGAAATGGATGACTACTTCAGAATTCAATGACAATGAGGACGCAACACAAACTCATTAAACATTGAAAAGATTTCTCCGACTCAATCTCCTCGAAACGTAAAGATAATAAATTAAAAAAAAAAAAAAAAAAAACGCCTTGACTCCAAAATTTAGGTTGGAGAACAAGTTCCTGGGGAAAAGGATTTCTATTTTTGTTTCCACAGGAAAACTGAAAAGATGTGGAGTCTCCTTCAAGACAATGTGGTTTAATCATGCTGGACCGCCCAAACAGAGTAAGCTGGAGTCCTAAATTCAAAACAGCTGGACAAAGAGAAACAGCCCACAGACTACAGCTAAGATATCTGAATCTTCTTCGAATCCCCCAAGACAGCGCCCCTATATCAGCAGGAAGTAGTTTGGAAAAA